>NC_088402.1:76220746-76520746 GCF_034236695.1 Oncorhynchus nerka | reverse complement strand
ACTCGCCCCACACGGGCCCCACGACTCGCCCCACACGGGCTCCACGGCTCGCCCCACACGGGCTCCACGGCTCGCCCCACGGCTTGCCCCACACGGGCCCCACGGTTCGCCCCCACACGGGCCCCACGGCTCGCCCCACACGGGCCCCACGACTTGCCCCACACGGGCCCCACGACTCGCAGCACACGGGCCCCACGACTCGCCCCCACACGGGCCCCACGACTCGCCCCACACGGGCCCCACGGCTCGCCCCACACGGGCCCCACGGCTCGCCCCACGACCCCACGCCCCCACAAGGGCCCCACGGCTTGCCCCACATGGGCCCCACGGCTCGCCCCACACGGGCCCCACGGCTCGCCCCACATGGGCCCCACGGCTCGCCCCACGACTCGCCCCACACGGGCCCCACGGCTCACCCCACACGGGCCCCACGGCTCGCCCCACACGGGCCCCACGACTCGCCCCACACGGGCTCCACGGCTCGCCCCACACGGGCCCCACGGCTCGCCCCCCACACGGGCCCCACGGCTCGCCCCCCGACTCGCCCCCACAAGGGCCCCACGGCTTGCCCCACATGGGCCCCACGGCTCGCCCCCCACACGGGCCCCACGGCTCGCCCCACATGGGCCCCACGGCTCGCCCCACGACTCGCCCCCACACGGGCCCCACGGCTCACCCCACACGGGCCCCACGGCTCGCCCCACACGGGCCCCACGACTCGCCCCACACGGGCTCCACGGCTCGCCCCACACGGGCTCCATGGCTCGCCCCACGGCTTGCCCCACACGGGCCCCACGGTTCGCCCCACACGGGCCCCACGGCTCGCCCCACACGGGCCCCACGACTTGCCCCACACGGGCCCCACGACTCGCACCACACGGGCCCCACGACTCGCCCCACACGGGCCCCACGGCTTGCCCCACACGGGCCCCACGACTCGCCCCACACGGGCCCCACGACTCGCCCCACACGGGCCCCACGACTCGCCCCACACGGGCCCCACGGCTTGCCCCACACGGGCCCCACGACTCGCCCCACATGGGCCTCTGATGGCAATACGACAGCGGACCTCCTTTCCCTTGTTTGCCGTACCGTATAACCATTGAGGCATGATCCCACTGTCTTTCTAGACATCATATTTGAACATCTTGTTGCTCTTTGTTTCCTCTAGGTGAATTGGTGACTACTCCCCTGTTTGACGGTATTGCCTCGTACATTGCATACCCTCCTCTGACCAACATCCACAACGACCTGCGCATCGAGATGGAGTTCAAACCCATGAACCTGGACGGTCTGATGTTCTTCAGCGTGGGCAAGAAGATGAAGACGGAGGACTTTGTCTCCCTGGAGATGGTGGATGGACACGTGCAGTTCCGCTATGAACTGGGGACTGGTGAGAGCGTAGAGATTCAATTTTAATACTGTATACTGCATAGTACACAATAAGGAGTTTTATTATTAATTATATTTATTGATGTGGGTGAGAGGCCCTGATACTGTTATACTATGATAGCTACTCAATCTGCTGTATCCTCTCCAACTGTTACCTTTTCGTTTTCGAGCTCAAAGCTGTTTATGGTTGTGCCATAGATTCTTGAATCTAAAAGGGATACTTCGGGATTTTGGCAATGGGGCACTTTATCTACTTCCCCAGAGTCAGATGAACTCATGGATAGCATGTTTATGTCTCTGCTTGCAGTTTGAATGAAGTTGATAGCACAATTGATAATTAGCCTTAGCCGCAATGACTGGTAGACATTGCCCAGTCATTGCGCTATGGTATCTGCTAGCATGCTAGGAAATACCATAGACTTCCAGTCAATGCTAGTTAGTGTTGGCTCGCGAAACTACATCTAACTTACTTCATACTTGACACAGAGACATAAAAATGGTATCCAAAAGTTAATCATTGCCAAAATCCTGAAGAATTCCTTTAACTAATAGATTGAGTCACCTGTAACTGTTGACCGATATAATCATTTTCTCTAGATTAAGTATCTCCTCTGTTTCATTGGCCTAGTTTTCACACTTAGCTCCTCTCAGGTATCAACAAAACAGTGGAAAAGGAAACTAGCAAGGCATTAGCAAGCACTGCCGTACTCAGACAGTATAATAGTGGAAATCATGCTACTGTCTTTGTTTCCAGGCCAAGCTGTCCTGCGCAGTCCTGAGCCGGTCACCCTGAGCCAGTGGCACCGCTTGGAAGCCGGGCGCCTCGACAAGGATGGCTCTCTGAAGATTGACGGTGGCCGGGAGGTCAGGAGGTCGTCGCCAGGCAAGGCCCAGGGCCTGAATATCCACACCCCCATGTACCTAGGAGGAGTCCCCAACTTTGATATCATACCCAAGGCCCTTAACATCAGTGTTGTGTACGATGGATGCATAGGAGAGGTGAGCTCAAAACACACACAGCATGAGCCATGATGGCCTTTATTATAATTCATAAGCACTTATGTCATGGTTATAACCACCATATTACTACAATAGCGTCACATATCCACACAGTCACAGAACATCAACAGTTTAAAAAACAAACATGAAATTGTCTTCTTTTCCCTGATCGTTTGACTTGAATAATTGGACTTGATTGGACCTCTAACCCTCTGTGTTGTCCGTTGTCCAGGTGTCCATCAACGGTAAGAAGGTGGACCTGTCCTACAGCTTCACAGACAGCATGGCCATCATCCAGTGTAAGGACAACAGTCCCTGTGACCGCAACCCCTGTCTAAACGGGGCCAGCTGCATGCCGAGCGCCGAGTATGAGTACCAGTGTCTGTGCAAGGACGGCTTCGAGGGTGAGTCCATTGTATAGTTAGTACTTCATTTATCTATGGGATTTCAGTTTGGTTAGAGCTATGTGCCGTAGATTGATTTAATAATTGGCATTCAATAACCCTATTCTGAAAATAATATTTCCCAAACGACAACTGTCGTGTGTATCTCTCCCCCTAATGCCACTTTAACCCCTCTAATTTCTGACCCCTGTCTCTGTGCCCTCTCCAGGTGAGCGATGTGAGGTGTTGAAGGATACCTGCCAGAGCAGTGACCAGTGCCAGAACGGAGGCAGCTGTGTCAACAGCCAGTGTGTGTGTCCTGTAGGCTTCAATGGCCCCGTCTGTGGAGAGAGTGAGTACTGCTCTAGTCCGCTCCTATACACTACACACACACAACCATTCCACTATATATACTAGTCCCCTCCTATGCACTACACACACACAACCATTCCACTATACATTCTAGTCCCCTCCTATACACTACACACACACAACCATTCCACTATATATTGTAGTCCCCTCCTATACACTACACACACACAACCATTCCACTGTATATTCCACTATATATTCTAGTCCCCTCCTATACACTACACACACACAACCATTCCACTAAATATTCTAGTCCCCTCCTATACACTACACACACACAACCATTCCACTATATATTCTAGTCCCCTCCTATACACTACACACACACAACCATTCCACTGTATATTCCACTATATATTCTAGTCCCCTCCTATACACTACACACACACAACCATTCCACTAAATATTCTAGTCCCCTCCTATACACTACACACACACAACCATTCCACTAAATATTCTAGTCCCCTCCTATACACTACACACACACAACCATTCCACTGTATATTCCACTATATATTCTAGTCCCCTCTTATACACTACACACACACAACCATTCCACTAAATATTCTAGTCCCCTCCTATACACTACACACACACAACCATTCCACTATATATTCCACTATATATTCTAGTCCCCTCCTATACATTACACACACACAACCATTCCACTCTATATTCTAGTCCCCTCCTATACACTACACACACACAACCATTCCACTATATATACTAGTCCCCTCCTATACACTACACACACACAACCATTCCACTAAATATTGTAGTCCCCTCCTATACACTACACACACACAACCATTCCACTCTATATTCTAGTCCCCTCCTATACACTACACACACACAACCATTCCACTATATATACTAGTCCCCTCCTATACACTACACACACACAACCATTCCACTAAATAGTGTAGTCCCCTCCTATACACTACACACACACAACCATTCCACTGTATATTACACTATATATTCTAGTCCCCTCCTATACATTACACACACACAACCATTCCACTCTATATTCTAGTCTCCTCCTATACACTACACACACACAACCATTCCACTAAATATTCTAGTCCCCTCCTATACACTACACACACACAACCATTCCACTGTATATTCCACTATTTATTCTAGTCCCCTCCTATACACTACACACACACAACCATTCCACTGTATATTCCACTATATATTCTAGTCCCCTCCTATACACTACACACACACAACCATTCCACTCTATATTCTAGTCCCCTCCTATACACTACACACACACAACCATTCCACTATATTTTCTAGTCCCCTCCTATACACTACACACACACAACCATTCCACTAAATATTCTAGTCCCCTCCTATACACAACCATTCCACTATATATTCCACTATATATTGTAGTCCCCTCCTATACACTACACACACACAACCATTACACTATATATTCCACTATATATTCTAGTCCCCTCCTATACATTACACACACACAACCATTCCACTCTATATTCTAGTCCCCTCCTATACACTACACACACACAACCATTCCACTAAATATTCTAGTCCCCTCCTATACACAACCATTCCACTATATATTCCACTATATATTGTAGTCCCCTCCTATACACTACACACACACAACCAATACACTATATATTCTAGTCCCCTCCTATACACTACACCCACACAACCATTCCACTATATATTGTAGTCCCCTCCTATACACAATACACACACAACCATTCCACTATATATTCTAGTCCCATTAGATGTGACTTTATTATCATAGACAGTGAAGGAGACTAGCAGATCAAATGGAACAATTCTGGATAGAGTATCTGGATAAGAAATCATTGCAACCTAATTACCTAATTATAACACTTTGACTGTGTTCACATATAGTATTTTGTTTTCTCTCAATTAGTCCAACAATTGCACTGTTGCCATAAATGCTGATGTATGGTATAATTGTGTTTGCTGATTTTGTTTGTAGCGCTGTTTCTTCATTAGGAGATACAGACATCTCTGGGCATACCATCAAATCGCTTCACAGTAGCACTGTGTATATGTTAGCTTAGAATACACCCCTATAGTCTAGACAGAGATATTAGTTACTAGTAGACATAACAATCTCTCTCCCATGGACCATTGCATTAGCTCGGCCTCAACCAGACCCCTCGTCTAAGGAATGGGCCCATATGAAGATGATTCTCCAGACTCTAACCTCCACAACGTAACATCCAAAAACTATTCTACTCTATAGGATCCAGCAGTGCTCTGTAGTGTTGGGTGTCAAAGCCACATGATCTGGTGCGTCTTATCCCTGCCCTCTAATGGCTATATTCCACACACACAGGCCAGGTCTCCAGCTTCACCGATGCCCTGTGGAATTTGGAGGGTAGCGGGGGGAATGGTACAGTATCCCTCCCTTCAGTTCTGCCTGACACAACTGTGACTAACAGTCAGGGGCCCATCTGCTCGACCTAAGGGCCCCCGAGAGCCCCCGCATGGCCCCCGCCGCCAGCCTAACACACACACTCAGCAAATCAGAGAAACTTACACAACACTGTACTACCAAAACAACGCTACACATTTATATTCTGTACTGAACTGGTGGCTGGGGTTCCTATCCTGTGAAATGTTGGGAGGGGGGAATTGTACGTTGTTAAAGGCTAAGGGTACGGTAGTGTGCAGATGGATATTGCGTCTTCTTGCGGTTGTGTATTATCGGGTTTTGGCCCTTTGGCACTTTTTCTCTCTCTTGTTTGAGATACTGTGTATGTTTTAGAGATGCAAGACATTTAGAATTCCCCTTTTGTCCTCTCCTAAACAAGTGTCCTGTCGAGTCTGTGACAAAACCAACTACTTACTGTAACATCTTCCAAACTACCGTCTTCCAAACTGCCTGTCCAAACTGCCTGTCCAAACTGCCATCTTCCAAACTGCCGTCTTCCAACCTGCCTGTCCAAACTGCCATCTTCCAAACTGCCTGTCCAAATCAACAACAGAACAACTGTTTTTTTTCTCCACTTCTGCTCTCGTTCGTTGGAAACTGAGAATGTGAAATGCATTATTTTCTACCCATTGGAACAAGGATGTTCGTTGTCAGTTACTAACCACTAAAACTATTTTGATGAAAGTATTATGATGTGAGAGCCATTTGGGTGAGTTGAAACTCCCTTGAAGATGATAACTATGCATGGAGCACTCGATCGCCTGGGTCCACACTGCACTGAGATGCCTGTCTCGCTTGACTCTACAGACCTAGTGTGTGTGATGAATGACATGTACTATGGAGAATGTCGTCTGGCTCTGGTATTTTGCACAGTTTGTCTGTCAATACAGAATTTTCAATCTGCAACATTAGTTTAAAATACTGTGTTGAGGAATGTGTCAAAAGTAGAGTTATTTAAAAATATAAATACAAGTATTGATAAGAACATTTATTTGTCTTTTTCCCTCTTTCTTAATTCTTGTGTACTAACCACTGTTAGTTTCTAACTGAGCCAGTTGGACGGAGGTTCTATTCACCCTGCTGCCACCGGAGGGAGCACTAACACTAAGTCTCAATATAGCAACATACAGGAAACTGAGGTGTTGTGTTTTCCACTGTTTTTATAGATGCCCCCATTGAGTATGCAGTTAAATTCTATGACAACGGTTACCTTGCTCTTCCCAAGACTATCTTCCCCAGAAGGTGAGCCATAGTTTCCCAAGTGGAGAAGGAAGTAACTTTCTTTAAGCTGATCAATTTCCTTCTCTACAATTGTCACTATTGTATTGAGACATTGACATGGTCTAGGTAGTTTTAAAACCATGTCTGGGTCTCCCGCCCCCCTCTCTCTTTCTCTCTCCCTCTCCCCCTCTTACATTCTCTTTCTCCATGTGTACAGTGCATTTGGAAAGCATTCAAACCCCTTGACTTTTTCCACATTTTGTTATGTTACAGCCTTATTGTAAAATAGATTAAATAGTTTTATTCCTCATCAATCTACACAAAATACCCCATAAGGACAAAGCAAAAACAGGTTTAAAGACATTTTTGCTAATGTATTAAAAATTCAATTGAATTCAAAATTCAATTCTCTTCAGATCCTCTCTTCAGATCCTCTCTGTCAGGTTGGATGTGGAGCGTCGCTGCACAGCTATTTTCAGGTCTCTCCAGAGATGTTTGATCAGGTTCAAGTCCGGGCTCTGGCTGGGCCACTCAAATACATTCCCAAAACCACTCCTGTGTTGTCTTGGCTGTGTGCTTAGGGTCATTGTCCTGTTGGAAGGTGAACCTTCGCCCCAGTTGGAGGTCCTGAGCGCGCTGTAGCTGGTTTTCATCAAGGATCTCTCTATACTTTGCTCCATTCATCTTTCCCTCGATCCTGACTAGTTTCCAAGTCCCTGCCGCTGAAAAATATCACCACAGCATGATGCTACCATCACCATGCTTCACCGTAGGGATGGTGTCAGGTTTCCTCCTGACGTGACGTGAGGTTTGGAATTCAGGCCAAAGAGTTCAATCTTGTTTCTCATGGTCTGAGAGTCCTTTAGGTGCCTTTTGGAAAACTCCAAGTGGGCTGTCATGTGTCTTTTACTGAGGAGGGACTTCCGTCTGGCCACTCTACCATAAAGGCCTGATTGGTATAGTGCTGCAGAAATGGTTGTCCTTCTGGAAGGTTCTCCCTTCTCTACAGAGGAACTCTGGAGCTCTGTCAGAGTGACCATCGGGTTCTTGGTTACCTCCCTGACCAAGTTCCTTCTTCCCCAATTGCTCAGTTTGGCTGGGTACCAGCTCTAGGAAGAGTCCTGGTGCTTCCAAACTTCTTCTATTTAAGAATGATAGAAGCCTTTATGTTCTTGGGGCCCTTCAATGCTGCAGACATGTTTTGGTACCCTTTCCCAGATCTGTGCCTTGACACAATCCTGTCTCTGAGCTCTACGGACAATTCCTTTGTCCTCATGTTTTTTTTCTGCTCTGACATGCATTGTAAACTATGGGACCTTATATAGACAGGTGTGTGCCTTTCCAAATCATGTCCAATCAATTGAATTTACCACAGGTGGACTCCAATCAAATTGTAGGAACATCTCAAGGATGATCCATGTAAACAGGATGCACCTGAGTTCAATTTCAAGTCTCATAGTAAAGGGTCTGAATACTTATGTAAAAATGGTATTTCTGTTCTTTATTTTTAATACATTTGCAAACATTTTCTAAAAACCTGTTTTCTTCATTATGGGGTATTGTGTGTAGATTAATGAGGGATTTTGTTTATTTAATCCATTTGAGAACAAGGCTGTAATGTAACAAATTGTAAAAAAGAAAAAGAAAGAAAAAAAGGAAGGGGTATGAATACTTTCTGAATGCACTGTATGTGTGTTATAATGTCTGTGTGTGTGTTATAATGTCTGTGTGTGTGTTATAATGTCTGTGTGTGTGTGTTATAATGTCTGTGTGTGTGTGTTATAATGTCTGTGTGTGTGTTATAATGTCTGTGTGTGTGTGTTATAATGTCTGTGTGTGTGTTATAATGTCTGTGTGTGTGTGTCATAATGTCTGTATGTGTGTTATAATGTCTGTATGTGTGTTATAATGTCTGTGTGTGTGTGTCATAATGTCTGTATGTGTGTTATAATGTCTGTATGTGTGTTATAATGTCTGTGTGTGTGTGTTATAATGTCTGTATGTGTGTTATAATGTCTGTGTGTGTGTTATAATGTCTGTATGTGTGTCATAATGTCTGTATGTGTGTTATAATGTCTTTGTGTGTGTGTTATAATATATGTATGTGTGTTATAATGTCTGTGTGTGTGTTATAATGTCTGTGTGTGTGTTATAATGTCTGTGTGTGTGTTATAATGTCTGTGTGTGTGTGTCATAATGTCTGTATGTGTGTTATAATGTCTGTATGTGTGTTATAATGTCTGTGTGTGTGTTATAATGTCTGTGTGTGTGTTATAATGTCTGTGTATGTGTGTTATAATGTCTGTATGTGTGTCATAATGTCTGTATGTGTGTTATAATGTCTTTGTGTGTGTGTTATAATATATGTATGTGTGTTATAATGTCTGTGTGTGTGTTATAATGTCTGTGTGTGTGTTATAATGTCTGTGTGTGTTATAATGTCTGTGTGTGTGTATGTGTGTGTGTGTTATAATGTCTGTATGTGTGTTATAATGTCTGTGTGTGTTATAATGTCTGTGTGTGTTATAATGTCTGTATGTGTGTTATAATGTCTGTATGTGTGTTATAATGTCTGTGTGTGTTATAATGTCTGTGTGTGTGTATGTGTGTGTGTGTTATAATGTCTGTATGTGTGTATGTGTGTTATAATGTCTGTATGTGTGTTATAATGTATGTGTGTGTGTTATAATGTCTGTGTGTGTGTTATAATGTCTGTGTGTGTGTTATAATGTCTGAATGTGTGTTATAATGTCTGCATGTGTGTTATAATGTCTGTATGTGTGTTATAATGTCTGTATGTGTGTTATAATGTCTGTATTTGTGTTATAATGTCTGTGTGTGTGTTATAATGTCTGTGTGTGTGTTATAATGTCTGTGTGTGTGTTATAATGTCTTTGTGTGTGTGTTATAATGTCTGTGTGTGTGTTATAATATCTGTATTTGTGTTATAATGTCTGAATGTGTGTTATAATGTCTGTATGTGTGTTATAATGTCTGAATGTGTGTTATAATGTCTGTATGTGTGTTATAATGTCTGAATGTGTGTTATAATGTCTGTATGTGTGTTATAATGTCTGTATGTGTGTTATAATGTCTGTGTGTGTGTTATAATGTCTGTATGTGTGTTATAATGTCTGTGTGTGTGTTATAATGTCTGTGTGTGTGTTATAATGTCTGTGTGTGTGTGTCATAATGTCTGTATGTGTGTTATAATGTCTGTATGTGTGTTATAATGTCTGTATGTGTGTTATAATGTATGTGTGTGTGTTATAATGTCTGTGTGTGTGTTATAATGTCTGTGTGTGTGTTATAATGTCTGTGTATGTGTGTTATAATGTCTGTATGTGTGTCATAATGTCTGTATGTGTGTTATAATGTCTTTGTGTGTGTGTTATAATATATGTATGTGTGTTATAATGTCTGTGTGTGTGTTATAATGTCTGTATGTGTGTTATAATGTCTGTATGTGTGTTATAATGTCTGTATGTGTGTTATAATGTATGTGTGTGTGTTATAATGTCTGTGTGTGTGTTATAATGTCTGTGTGTGTGTTATAATGTCTGAATGTGTGTTATAATGTCTGCATGTGTGTTATAATGTCTGTATGTGTGTTATAATGTCTGTATGTGTGTTATAATGTCTGTATTTGTGTTATAATGTCTGTGTGTGTGTTATAATGTCTGTGTGTGTTATAATGGCTGTGTGTGTGTTATAATGTCTTTGTGTGTGTGTTATAATGTCTGTGTGTGTGTTATAATGTCTGTATGTGTGTTATAATGTCTGTGTGTGTGTGTTATAATGTCTGTATGTGTGTTATAATGTCTGAATGTGTGTTATAATGTCTGTATGTGTGTTATAATGTCTGAATGTGTGTTATAATGTCTGTATGTGTGTTATAATGTCTGTATGTGTGTTATAATGTCTGTGTGTGTGTTATAATGTCTGTATGTGTGTTATAATGTCTGTGTGTGTGTTATAATGTCTGTATGTGTGTTATAATGTCTGTATGTGTGTTATAATGTCTGTGTGTGTTATAATGTCTCTGTGTGTGTTATAATGTCTGTATGTGTGTTATAATGTCTGTATGTGTGTTATAATGTCTGTGTGTGTGTTATAATGTCTGTGTGTGTGTTATAATGTCTGTATGTGTGTGTGTGTTATAATGTCTGTATGTGTGTTATAATGTCTGTGTGTGTGTGTGTTATAATGTCTGTGTGTGTGTGTGTTATAATGTCTGTGTGTGTGTGTGTTATAATGTCTGTATGTGTGTTATAATGTCTGTGTGTGTGTATGTGTGTGTGTGTTATAATGTCTGTATGTGTGTTATAATGTCTGTGTGTGTATTATAATGTCTGTGTGTGTGTTATAATGTCTGTGTGTGTGTTATAATGTCTGTGTGTGTGTTATAATGTCTGTGTGTGTGTTATAATGTCTGTGTGTGTGTTATAATGTCTGTGTGTGTGAATGTCTGTGTGTGTGTTATAATGTCTGTATGTGTGTTATAATGTCTGTGTGTGTGTTATAATGTCTGTGTGTGTGTTATAATGTCTGTGTGTGTGTATGTCTGTATGTGTGTGTGTGTTATAATGTCTGTATGTGTGTTATAATGTCTGTGTGTGTTATAATGTCTGTGTGTGTGTTATAATGTCTGTATGTGTGTTATAATGTCTGTATGTGTGTTATAATGTCTGTGTGTGTTATAATGTCTGTGTGTGTGTTATAATGTCTGTATGTGTGTTATAATGTCTGTGTGTGTGTATGTCTGTATGTGTGTGTGTGTGTTATAATGTCTGTATGTGTGTTATAATGTCTGTGTGTGTATGTGTGTGTTGCAGCGGCCCTGACACTCCAGAGACCATTGAGCTGGAAATCAAGGTCAACAGCAACTCCAAAGAGGGCCTGATCCTGTGGCAGGGAGTGGTATGTCCTAACCTGACCACCATACTCATGCACCCCCGGGGCAATACACAGCACTATTTTTCATCCTTACTATCTAATCACATATTTACCAATAACCTACCATACAGAACTTTGATTCAGCACTTCCGTTTACACTCACTGTCATTAATAATAGTAATTATAATAATACATTGGATTTGTGTCTCGCTTTTCTAAGACTAAAAGTGGTTCACTGGCATTCAACCGCTCTTTTCCTTTTGGTTGTTACTCATGTTTTTAACTGGCTCTCACATCTCACTTCTTTCTCATTGTATTGAGATTGATGTAACTTACAGACTGGCTGTCGGTTTGGCATGTTGGCTCTGAGTGAGCCACGTCACAGTTCCAGGTTCAGGCATGGTTTGACATGTTGGCTCTGAGCGAGCCACGTCACAGTTCCAGGTTCAGGCATGGTTTGGCATGTTGGCTCTGAGCGAGCCACGTCACAGTTCCAGGTTCAGGCATGGTTTGGCATGTTGGCTCTGAGCGAGCCACGTCACAGTTCCACGTTCAGGCATGGTTTGGCATGTTGGCTCTGAGCGAGCCACGTCACAGTTCCAGGTTCAGGCATGGTTTGGCATGTTGGCTCTGAGCGAGCCACGTCACAGTTCCAGGTTCAGGCATGGTTTGGCATGTTGGCTCTGAGCGAGCCACGTCACAGTTCCAGGTTCAGGCATGGTTTGGCATGTTGGCTCTGAGCGAGCCACGTCACAGTTCCAGGTTCAGGCATGGTTTGGCATGTTGGCTCTGAGCGAGCCACATCACAGTTCCAGGTTCAGGCATGGTTTGGCATGTTGGCTCTGAGCGAGCCACGTCACAGTTCCAGGTTCAGGCATGGTTTGGCATGTTGGCTCTGAGCGAGCCACGTCACAGTTCCAGGTTCAGGCATGGTTTGGCATGTTGGCTCTGAGCGAGCCACGTCACAGTTCCACGTTCAGGCATGGTTTGGCATGTTGGCTCTGAGCGAGCCACATCACAGTTCCACGTTCAGGCATGGTTTGGCATGTTGGCTCTGAGCGAGCCACGTCACAGTTCCACATTCAGGCATGGTTTGGCATGTTGGCTCTGAGCGAGCCACGTCACAGTTCCAGGTTCAGGCATGGTTTGGCATGTTGGCTCTGAGCGAGCCACGTCACAGTTCCAGGTTCAGGCATGGTTTGGCATGTTGGCTCTGAGCGAGCCACGTCACAGTTCCACGTTCAGGCATGGTTTGGCATGGTTTTGACAGCACTGTTTTGACTGACTGCACTGCATGTTGCCTGGTTGTTGCTTTGCCTCTCTAACCCAAGCCCCTTCCCATCTTCCCCAGGAGTCAGTTAATGGCGCTAGCCATTTCCGCAAGATGCATGCTAGTAAAAAGGTATCCACCTCACCAAAACACCTGGTAAATATGGTATATTTCAGGATATGTACTTCATGTATAGATATATTGTAAGATGATTTGACAGTCTTACACTATATCTATACCATAACTATGGAATACATGTTTTGAACTTGTGTTGTTTTCTCCGGCTGGAGCAGCCTACTAGCTTTAATTAACAATTAAATACAATCATTCAATCCTTAACAATAATATGTATGTTGTATAATATGCACGATGGCTGTGACAGCTTCAATGCTCATTGTTATGTTGCATGTAACATTTGTTCTGTACTACCAAAAGGAGCTTGATTCAGGTTTGTGATCAAAGCCTGAATAGGTATAAAAATATATTTGTGTGTATCTTATACAATACAGGGAACTCCACAAGTCTTAATACAAAACCTGTGCGCTCAGTATATGAAAAAATCCATTATGGTTTTACTGTATGATCCAGATATACAGTATGTTAGATATACTGTACAGTATATCCCCCATGCTCAACTGGCTGACCCAGAATGGGGTCAATACGGACCGCGGTTCTCAACTACTCGGTTGGGCTTCGACCCGTGGTATCATATAAACACACATAAGACATGGATTCTCTGCAAAATTTGAAGAATTGTGGGAATTTAGGTTTAAAATTGCAACATTTTCTCTCCTCCAACAAAAACAGTGTGAGCAGTTTGGGGTTGCGAGGTGGGGGTTTGTTACTACGCCAAAAAATTACAATATTTCTCCAGACCTTTGCCACCTAGGAAATGTGTCTGACCAGACCTTCTCAAGTAGAATTTGAGTATACCTACTGTATATGATACAGTATATGCTATTTTACTGTCTGTCATTATACTGTCATAACTTTCCTATAATTTGTCATCTAAATAACTTTATTTCTAGGAACTTGGAGATCAAGGCAAGGGCAAGGACTTTATCAGTCTTGGTCTGCAAAACGGACACTTTGTCTTCAGGTAAGAAAGCATCACTGACATTACTGTGGTGGTATCCTAAGGAATATGCCCATGCTGTTCGTATATCTCATTGGTAAAGTAAATATTGTTTGCACCAGTCCTAAATAAGCACATACGGTGGGGTCCAAAATGATTGACACCTGAGAAAGAATGACTGTATAAAATAAATAATTAAAATACTGAGCTATATTGTATCTTTATCAAGGGTGTAAGTAATTTCAGGCCCCAATGTAGGTCTTTATTCTCCTCTATGTAGTCCCAGTAGTAATGCTGCTGTTGCATATTCCCTGTCTGTCCACAGCTACCAGCTGGGCAGTGGTGAGTCTCAGATCCAGTCCAGAGAGCCCATCAACGATGGCAGATGGCACAAGGTCACTGCTGTGAGGTAACACACAGTACATGACCTTCCACTCTCATGCTCCGTTACAACTTGTATTATTCACCTCTTATTCCACATACAGTGGAAGATCTACTGTTAATAGAATAGAAAATGTTTATAGTTTTAGTAGTGATTTATTTTCTCAACGAATGTTCTCTGTGCTTTGTGATGAAGTGTAATGATTATACGAGTAAGGAACGTTTTCTTCTGTGTGTGTGATCAGAACTGGTAAACAGGGATATATTCAGATAGACGGAGGAGCCATTCAACAAGGACAATCACAAGGCAAAAGCATCATGGTGAACACCAAAGGCAACGTATACCTGGGTACGTGTCCTTCTTCCCGTTAGAGACATGTTGGGAAAATGTCAAGTATTCATTTTCAAGGTCTCCAAAAAGTTAGAAAGTACAGTGTCCCAAATCTATAGGCAAATGACTGATTGACAGAGGTGATATTGTGTCTTCTCTAAGGACATACACTGAGGTTGTGTGCGTGCGTGTACTCATGTGTGTTTGTGTGTTACAGGTGGCGCCCCGGACATATTTGCGATGACGGGAGGGAAGTTCTCCTCGGGGCTCGAAGGTTGTGTGAGGAACCTGTCTCTGATGAACACCCGGCCGGGAGAGCAGCTGGCCAGACCCATCGAGCTGCAGGCCACCGCAGAGAATGGCATCAACGTGGGCCGTTGCTCCTCATAGACCTACAGCAGCCCCCACACACACACACACACACACACACAAACACACACACACAGACACACACACACACAGAGAGACTATGGAGACAAGATACACACAGACATTCACAGTTACACGCAAACACACAGAGACTTACATACATGCGTACACACAGTCAGTTTGATACAAACGTGGTGCTTTGCTCCTACCAAAAACAAAGATACACAACACGAAATGATATTTTGCTCTATGTGCATTAAACCAAAAAAAAAAGAGAAAAAATGAAATGATATTAACAAGTCTTCACTTCCTCAGTGTTGTATTGTCAATGAAGGTCAAGGACTATTAACACAGATCCAGTACAGTTTACATACTCCCGGCAGTAGCTTTTAGCCATGACAACAAGAGAGTAAAACGCTATAGGCCTTCTACAATGGGTCAGATCCTATGGAGTTGGAGATGTTTTTACAGCACTGAATTTTTATTTATATACATATAAATATATATTATATATTTGTGGGGGAAACATGCAAACTAACCATAACTGCTCTACATTGTCCTAGAGTTGAATCTGGGTTCTAATACTGTGTGTCCAGGGCTTTTTTATAGGGCCTAGTTGTGTTAATACTTGAAGACATTTAGGCCTTCTACTTTCTTCTTCACTTCTGTAGGGGAACCTGAGGGGCGAGCATGATCACAGCCTTGTCACACTATTGGTAGGGGGGTCACAGAGGTCACGTCACAAAGCAGCATCAAGACACATCTCAGGGGAAGACAGGATTTTAAAAACAAACAGACAGGATTTTAAAACAAGCTATTAGAAGTAATGGTGCCGTTCAATTCTGCCAAATCATTTCTGATCTGATTCTAAAATACCTTGCCTTTCCACACCTAGCATGGTTGCCTCTTTTGTGTCTGTAAATTGTTTTTTTTAAACTTGGTGCTATTAAGTCAGACATGACAATACAGCGCACTAACACTCATGTGTCTGTCTCCTTATATTAATGTAGTACATATGTTGTTACATTTACTTAATTTCTACATTTGAAATAATATCAGTGTAAAACACATGTTACACTTGCCTACTTTCTTTCACCTCTCCTGAGGTTGGGGAGGTTGTGTTGTTCTCCAGATTAAATCTGAGGTTTATTTTAGTATTTTTAGTGTGGCTCAGTCTCCTCATGAGTCCTATCTGATTGAGTAGATCTCAAAAGACGTCAAGGTGGTGTTTTAAAGAATGAATGTAGATTGTATTTTGAAGTTTTTTTTATTATGAGCGGTTCTGAGAATTCTAAGACATTTTGTAATGTTGCTTCTGCAGTCACAATCATGTGCTTACTATTTCCAAGTCAGGTAAATATCAGTTCAGTCTGGGTATGTGGGGGTCCCAGGACCAACTTTGGGAAACGCTGATTTAGTAGACGCTCTTATCCAGAGCAACTTACAGTAGTGCGTGCACTATACATTTCTCATACTGGTCCACCGTGGGAATTGAACCCACAACCCTAGCGTTGCTAGTGCCATGCTCTACCAACTGAGCCACACGGGACCATATTTTTATCCCTATATGACGTTGTGTGTGTACTGTATGTGATTGTACTAAATGCGTGTAAACTGTGTACTGTTGCTCTATGTGTGTGTACTTTATGTTCGCGTCTCACCATCTAAATCCTCAGGAGGGTTAACGCAGAACTGCGTCAAGATGTTCCTCAGTCATTTTCAGGTTCAGTAGCAACTAGCCTCAGTAGGTCTCATAGAACTAACAGGTCTGATATGGAACTCTAGCAGCTGTATCATTTTGTTAGCTGTTGTACCTAACGCACTATGCAAGCAGATTCATACCAAAATAATTTGACATGGATATGGCTTCCATAACTTGGGGTAGACCGATTGGATGAGACGAACAGTAGACATACAGCAGACAGAGTAGATTACTTCAGCAGTGAGGGAAAACAGTTGAAACCTGCCTGGTGGGGTGCGTGCTAACTGTGACCTATGGAGCTCCAATGAGCATGCTCGCCCACACTGGTTGACCACATGACAAATATGGCATCATAGTTTCACAAACTTTTCACATTTTGTGAGTTTAATGTTGATTAATATTCTAAGAATGAGCACTATCATTTCACTTAAAGTTGCTTCATTTTTATTTATTTTTGTTTCTTTATTTGATTCATTTCTGTTGTTTATTTCAGGCTTGATTCTGCTGTTGTAGAGCAATCAGAAAAGCTTGCCATCATTTTTTTTCTTGCGTTATTGTGTATTCCCTCCCCACATCCCCATGCCCTTCATGTTGGATTTTGAATAGCGTTCTTCTGTCTTCCCCGACTGAAGTTCCCACCATGACATATACAGTCTCAGTTGAGTGTCTGTGGAACAACTGTGGTAACTGACAGTAACATCAGCCCGAGAAGGGGTTGTCAACTGTGTTGTGCCAGACCCAAATAAATCTATGTGTATCTATAGATCTATATATACAGTATGGCTCTGGTTTGATAAAATGAAGGATTTTAGGCTCTGTATAATCACATTGAGTAGAGTCACCATTACTCATTGGGAAAGGTTACAATGTGATTATTGTGTAATTGACAGGACTAAACACTGCATAAACACAGATGAGAAAAACATCATACAATCACAAATCAATAATACATTGAATTCCCATTTGTGTATATCATCATAAGATATATTTGGGTATGGTTGATGTACTGAGTATGTATGAAATAAATATGGCCACTCATCATTGATGAAGATATTATTTCACCTTTTTTGACATTTTTAATATTGTCTCTGTTTCTTTCTTTGGATTAAGACATGTTGAAAAATACTGTCACAAATTTCTAGTGAATGGAAGTGTACTACACATAATATTATTGTCCATTGGATGATACTGCTCTTGTTCCTGACTGAACCATTTCCAGAGTTGAAAGGAATGACTCTTCCCCTCCCTCAGTGTTTCTTCATTAAAACAACATTCATGTGCTATTTAGAATCTTGCGAGTTGTTATTTTCCCAGTCATATTATTTTTACCCAGTTCTATTATTATTTTCTTGTATCATTTTTTTAACGTTCTACAGACAGTTGTCCGATATAGTCCTCCTTTATCTACTAATTCACTTTCAGATATTGCACACTCCAGTCCCAGGATATCCAAATGTTACTCGTCACAGGTGAAATGCTTACTTTACAAACCCTTAACCAACAATGCAGTTTTAAGAAAATACCCCCCAAAAAGTTTGAGATAAGAATAACAAATAATTAAAGAACAGCAGTAAATAATGATTGATACGATGATACGATTGATAAGATTGAATGATACGATCGATAAGATTGAATGATACGATTGTTACCCTTAATCGTCATTATGTTCGCTCGTCATCTTTAGTGGGCCAGCTCTTTACCCAGGATCCGAGACAGTGTGATTCTCTATTAATCTATTACCAGGCCTATTGACAAAGTCAAGGTTCAATGTACCCAATGGAAGTTAGACCCAAATCAGGTTTCTGATATGGATAGCCTCAGGACCATAGAGATCTCTTATTACTGTAAATTATGATTATCAGATTAGATGAGGCATGACAAATGTTTATATAGTAAGTAACCGTGGCAGCATTTAAAAATGCTTTTATATTTCATTTTTACTGCTCTGTTCTACCAGCATTACATACACATTACATTGCAACCGTGGAAGAAGAAGCATCCCAACAAATAGGTCCCATGAACACAAAGAAAAATTAAGTTGTTATTGATTACTGGCCATGTAATATTGGAGACATACTACTGTATGCACATTGGCCAAACGTCAAAAGAGACGACAGAAGACATTCTTGCAGTTACAGCAAGTCAAACTGTAGTCATTGTTGAATTCACATTCGCTGCTGGGACTGCACGAGACAATCTAGCCTTAGGATACATACACTATATGTACAAAGGTATGTGGACACCACATCAAATGAGTGGATTCTGCTTTTTCAGACACACCAGTTGCTGACAGGTGTATAAAATCGAGCACACAGCCATGTACTCTCAATAGACAAACATTGGCAGAAGAACGTCCTTACTGAAGAGCTCAGTGACTTTCAACGTGGCACCATCATAAGATGCCACCTTTCCAGCAAGTCAGTTCTTCAAATTTCTGTACCTTCTAGAGCTTCCCTGGTAAACTGTAAGTGCTGTTATTGTGAAGTGGAAATGCCTAGGAACAACAGCGGCACAGCCGTGAAGTGGTAGGCCACACAAGCTCACAGAACGGGATTGCCAAGTGCTGAAGCACGTAACGCCTAAAAATCTGTCCTCGGTTGCAACACGTCACTACCAAGTTCCAAACTGCCTCTGGAAGCAACATCAGTACAAGAACTGTTTGTCGGGAGCCTCATGAAATGGGTTTCCATGGCCAAGCATCCACACACAAGCCTAAGACCGCCATGTGCAATGCCAAGCATCAGCTGGAGTGGTGTAAAGCTCACCGACATTGGACTCTGGAGCAGTGGAAACACGCTTCACCATCCGGCAATCTGACGGACGAATCTGGGTTTGGCGGATGCCAGGAGAGCGCTATCTGCCCCAATGCATAGAGCCAACTGTAAGGTTTGGTAGAGGAAGAATAATGATCTGGGGCTGTATTTCATGGTTCAAGCCCCTTAGTTCCAGTGAAGGGAAATCTTAATGCTACAGTATACAATGGCATTCTAGATTACTCTGTGCTTCCAACTTTGTGGCAACAGTTTGGGGAATGTCCCTTTCTTGTTTCAACATGACAATGCCCCCATGCACAAAGCGAGGTCCATATAGAAATGGTTTGTCGAGATTGGTGTGGAAGAACTTGCCTGGCCTGCACAGAGCCCTGACCTCAACCCCATTTAACACCTTTGGGATGAATTGGAATCCCGACGGCGAGCCAGGCCTAATCGCCCATCATCAGTCCCCGACCTCACTAATGTTCTTGTGGCTGAATGGAAGCAAGTCCCTGTAGCAATGTTCCACCATCTAGTGGAAAGCCTTCCCAGAAAAGTGGAGGCTGTTATAGAAGCAAAGGGGGGACCGACTCCGTATTAATGCCCATGATCTTGGAATGAGATCTTCAACAAGCAGGTGTCCACATACTTTTGGTGATGTAATGTACTTCCGGAGACAATCACTTGGCAATGGATGGTTACATAACAAGATTAAATGCACCTTAGGCTGTTCTCAAGAAGCGTGGAAAGCTGCGCTGAAATTAAGTGTTGTGTCTTTACCACCATAAAATGTGAAAACTGAAAACAATTCTCTGTAATTATTATTAAGTGATTAAACTAATCATGTAAATTTATTTAACTAGGAAGTCGGGGCACCACGGAAAATGTTCAGATTACAAAGTTATAATTTTCTGAATATAACTCTTCAGATATTTTCATATCTGATCAATTAGTCTATTAATTTATTATTATTATTATTACCTTCGTCAGTCTCATCTGAACGCCGTAAATTGTTGGTTATCTACGCGAACCCAGCCTTTACTTATAAATCATCCATACACAAATTGGCTCAATTATTTATTTACTAACTAACTAAATAATCACAGAAATACATAAACAAAGAGTAGATATTGGTTACTAACAATGATAGGAAAGAGTCCCTAGTGGGCTAAACCGATATGACCGCTTGGTGGACAAAGGGAAGGGGTGGGACTGAGAAAGAGCAGGAAAGACAAATGGATTCATTACACACAGTCTATAATTATATACATTAAAATGCCAATCCTTCTCACATGAACGGCTGCTCATTCGAGAATAATTGCAAGTATATATTTACGCGGGTATGTCATTGTTGTCTTCTCTGTTGGAATCCGGTCCATCTGCTGGAGAATTCATCAGAGTCTCTCTGGTTGCGTTTACCAAAAGATCAAAGTATTTTGTGCTTAGAATGGATACTTCAGAGTACCATTCAGAAATGTTCTCATAGAATAGATGTTTTGGCGATTACCTGTATTCTCGACCTCGGTTTACGTAATTTCTAGCTGCAGACTAGTAATTCATATCTAAGATTTGCTCTTATTCTGTAGGGATCAATAGTCTCAGAGTTGAACCATTTTCAGCCGTGTAGCCAATGCTCCACCTGGAATAGTGTCCTTTGGTAGAGTTGTCGTTTCAACCACTTCACACACTTCACCCGGCATGTTTTTGTCTCAGAAATTCAACCATTTGCAACCTCAGCTCACGCTGGGGTTTGCTTAGTCTTAACTATTCTTCACCAGGAGTAGGTTTTATCTGTAACAGTAGAAACGGGTGGTCCATGATGCCTAATATGCTGTCTGGGCTCACTGGGGTGTGGCCACTGACTTTTCACAAATAGTTTCATGTTTAATCACATAGGTTTCACAATATTTAGATGTAAACCTAATAACTGGGAAATACACTTTAAGAGATACCGTTATGTGTGTTTCCTGTCTTTCATGAGATCACCAAATGAAACACACTAAACATGTCCCTTAAGTGTCCCTCAACTGTCCCTTAAGTGTCCAAGGACCATTCCCACACTCTCAAAAGTAGACATATTGTTTAATTCTCCCATTTTGGGGATTTAAGTGTTTGACCAAGTGGAGTCCCTTGTTCTCTCTCTGTGCTCTCTCTGGATGACCAGGGGGGAGAGAGTTTCTGCTAGGAATTTACAACCTGAGACAATAAAACCTGGGTTTAGGAGAGAGAGTGAGAGAGAGGGGGAAGCCACGATCTACACCCAGAAAGGGCCACGTCATGACAGAAGTTCCAAATCAATGCCACATTCAAGTGTGAGGACGAGTAACTTTGTCACATTATGTAGGGAGATTTCTAACCCTAGGGTCAAAAGTGAATGTGATACTTTGGTTGTGGTGAGAGTTCACTTTCATGGTTCATGTCACAATTACTGTGTTTATGTAAAAAAGGATTATGCCATTGGGCATTTCTATTCATTATGGTTGACTAGGGATCAAGGTTCAGGTGAAGATCAAAGGTCAAATATTGTTTACGCACAACGTCAATACACCTGGAACATTCCTTGTTCTTTTTTTCTTTATTTTCCTAAATATTCACATTCAAGTGTAAAATCCCAAAATGTTAAATTGTATTTAGGTATACTACAGAATCACTGGTGTTGATCTTCTGTGTCTTTCACTAATGGTGAGTTATAAGATTGAAAGGAAACTTATCGGTAACAGCATATCTTTTGCATCTATTTCATGACATCGTAAATCTTCACACCAAGCCCAACAAGAATACATTCATGGGGCTAGGCGTCCAGTCAGCGGGACACCTGTCGACAATATCCGGTGAAAATGGAGGGAGCGCAATTTAAATAAATAATCATAAAAATGGTGGGTATTAAACATCTAGGTACATACAAGTGTCTTATATCGGTTAAAAGCGTACATTTTTGTTAATCTAACGGCATTGTCTGATTTACAATAGGCTTTACAGCGAAAGCATGCCATGCAATTATTTGAGGACGGCGCCCCACATCAAAATATTTTTCAACCAGAACAGGCTTCGTAAAATCACAAATAGCAATTAAATATTCAATTACTTTTTGAAAATCTTCCTTCGATTTGCAATCCCAAGGGTCCCAGCTACAGTATGCATGGTCGGTTTGTTAGATAAAATCCTTCTTTATATCCCAAAAAGTCAGTTTAGTTGGCACCATTGAGTAATCCACTTGTTCAACATGCAGAGAAAGGAATCCAAAAAGCTACAGCTGAACTTTGTTAAAACCAGTCAAACTACGTTCCTATTTAATCCTCAGGTAACCTAAAACGTAATTAAACTATACTATTTCATACGGAAAGAAGTATGTTCAATAGAAAAGTAAAATTAGCAAATGATCATCCTCTTTGTCGCGCGCACACAGACTGATTTCCTACTCCGACTCCCTGTACCAAAACTCTAAATTCTTCCTCGTTTGGGAAGAAACAAGCCTGAAACCTTGAACGAAGACTTTTGACATCTAGTGGAAGCCATAGGAATTGCAATCTGGGAACTGGAATTGCATAGGACCCATAGCTTTCCATTGAACATTTTTCCGGTTGGTTTTTCTTTGGATTTTCAGCTACCATTTCAATTGTGTTTTAGTCTCATACATTATTTTAACATTTCAAATGTTAAACCAACTTCAAAGTGTTTTCTATCCAATGCTACCAATTATATGCATATCCTGGCTTCTGGGCCTGAGTAACAAGCAGTTTACTTTGGGCACGTCAGTCAGACAGGAAATGGGGAAAAATAGACCCTAGCCGGAAGAAGTTTTAGCTAGACTAAGGAGGGTTGTGTACCTGTGACCTCATTTTTATGACAAGCAAGTGGGGAGGCCAGTGACATCAGAGTTTGGAGTTGAAGTTTACATTTTTTTTACCCTTAGTGTGTGAACATTACTGTATTTCTACTTCGGCTATTGTTTTTCAAAAGGCAAGGATAAAAAATTGCTGGAGTACATCTTTAAGTACAGTATCTATAGATGGACTATCCAAATACTGTCACAAAATATGTTATTATTTATCCACTTTGTGTTCTAAACATCAGCTCTACATGCTACAGATTTCTGGTGATACATCATCTTGACAGCTGGTGAGTTCCTGTCAGAAAACCAACCCTCACTACGGCCGCCGGCCAATAGGGAATGATGTATAACAACAACGTGCCTGTGTTACCAGTTATTTTAAACTCTTCCTTGTTACTTTAGACTGCAGAATCTTTGTTAGACACAGTGGCATTTAGCAGCACCCCGACCCCAAGGTCCCTCTGTCTTAATAACAAAGCCCATTGTTAACTGCAGAAAGCTGAGATGTTCTTCCTGTGGCAGTCCAATACGTGTGGAGTCCTCCCTAGGACTAACAAATAAACATCCAGAGAGGCGTACAGGTAGGTGTCTGTCCTAATATGGAAAACTTATAGAGGACCGACACATAGTCTCTGATACTTCTATCTCTCTGCTGTTACTAATGAGTCACTCTCATCCTCAGGGTGGGGCATATCACTTGATCTATGTGCATCTCTCCTATTCCAAATTGGAGCTATCTGTCTCTATCCTGTGTACCAAAATGCAAAGTTTGCCAAGTTTATTCTAGGAACGCTAAATGTCCTATATTCTCTGAGACCAACAGTACATGTAGGGTTATTATGTACAGTCATTGAATCTCAACCAACTGTTCCACTACTCCTCCTCCTCCTACTTGTGAAAATCATTGTTTAGCTATTTCACCAATCACATTCCAGGAAAGAGTAGCATACATTATCATCTAAATCATAATCTCCTTATCTCTCTTTGTTATGTTTAAAATCCTCTCGCCTCACATTGTAAAACAATACAACATGCTCTAATACTGATGTGTGTCCATTTCCAAACCTGTTTACCAAACATAAAGGAGGGTTTTGATAGGCTGGCAGGGTGAGGACAGGGGGGTGGAACCGGTTTTGACGGACAGTGATAGTTAAATAGTTGTAAGAAAGATTTAGCAGGTCATAGGCTACTGGGCCATTTACCTGAAAACTACGGAAAAAGACAACGATCATGTTGCCTCGCATAACACTGTTGTGGTGCTGTTGTTGTGGTTCCCGTTCAGGCAAATACCCTGTTGTAGCCTGTTATTAAAACAGGAAAGTCACACTGAACACCAGGATGCAGAGAAAGAGAGTGATTAGTCCTACTGGAGAAACCTGAATTTCCTGAGAGCACCCTACAAAGAGGGGAGGAGGACATTTGGTGAGGAAGGTGCAACTTGGTCATGTTTGTAGTAAAACGGTTTGCAACAGAAAAGTTCAGATAGTACCTGGACATTAGTTTCATTAAATATCTGTCTGTTTTCATCTGTTTGTGCCTACTGAACATAATCCTGTTGGCAGAAACCTACTACTCCCTGTTGGATTGATTCTACATGACTGGCTCATCCCAGGTGATGTGTCTCAAGGTTAGGGGAGGTGCTAATTACGGTGCATACAGGAAGTCCATTACAGTTGAAGTCGGAAATTTACATATACCTTAGCCAAATACAATTAAACTCAGTTTTCACAATTCCAGTCACGACTTCTGCCGAAGTTGGTTCCTCTCCTTGTTCGGCCGGCGTTCAGCGGTCGAAGTCACCGACCTTCCAGCCATCGCTGATCCACTTTTCATTTTCCATTGGTCTTATCTTTCATCACACCTGGTTCCAATTCCATCAATTACATGTTGTGTATTTAACCCTCTGTTTCCCCCCCCATGTCCTTGTCTGTAATTGTTTTTTGTAGTGCTTGTGCACGGTATGATGGAAGGGTTTTGTTTAACCCATTTATTCTATTGTTCTGTTGACGGTGGTTTATGGGTATTTTCACTCTCCTGCGCCTGACTTCTCTGCCTCCAGTACGCAACTCACTACAATTCCTGACATTTAATCAGAGTAAAGATTCCCTGTTAGGATCACCACTTTATTTTAAGAATGTGAAATGTCAGAATAATAGTAAAGAGAATGATATATTTGTCACGCCCTGGTCGAGGTATTTTGTGTTTATCTTCATTTATTTGGTCAGGCCAGGGTGTGGCATGGGGTTTTTGTATGTGGTGTGTTGGTATTGGGATTGTAGCTTAGTGGGGTGTTCTAGTTAAGTCTATGGCTGTCTGAAGTGGTTTTCAATCAGGGGCAGGTGTTTATCGTTGTCTCTGATTGGGAACCATATTTAGGCAGCCATATTCTTTGTGTGTTTCGTGGGTGATTGTCCTTAGTGTCTTGATGTCCTTGGTCTGTGTGTATGTGCACCAGTATTAGGCTGTTTTGGTTTTCGTTACGTTTATTGTTTTGTAGTGTTTAATATAGATTCGTGTTTGTTGAATAAACATGGATCGCAATCTACACGCTGCATTTTGGTCCGACTCTCCTTCACCACAAGAGAACCGTTACAATATTTCAGCTTTTATTTCTTTCATCACATTCCCAATGGGTCAGAAGTTTACATACACTCAATTAGTATTTGGTAGCATTGCCTGTAAATGGTTTAATAACTTGGGTCAAATGTTTCGGGTTGCCTTCCACAAGCTTCCCACAATAAGTTGACAGTTACACCTGACCGAGCTGGTGTAACGGAGTCAGGTTTGTAGGCCTCCTTGCTCGCACAGGCTTTTTCAGTTCTGCCCACACATTTTCTAAAGGCTTGAGATCAGGGCTTTGTGATGGCCATGCCAATACCTTGACTTGGTTGTCCTTAAGCCATTTTGCCACAAATTTGGACGTTTGCTTGGGGTCATTGTTCATTTGGAAGACCCATTTGCGACCAAGCTTTAACTTCCTGACTGATGCCTTGAGATGTTGCTTCAATATAATTTTCCGTCCTAATGATGCCATCTATTTTGTGAAGTGCACCAGTCCCTCCTGCAGCAAAGCACACCGATGATGCTGCCACCCCCGTGTTTCACGATTAGGATGGTGTTCTTCGGCTTGCAAGCCTCCCCCTTTTTCCTCCAAACATAACGATGGTCATTATGGCCAAACAGTTATATTTTTGTTTCATCAGACCAGAGGACATTTCTCCAAAATTTGTCCCCATGTGCAGTTGCAATCTCTAGTCTGGCTTTTTTATGGCGGTTTTGGAGAAGTGGCTTCTTCCTTGCTGAGCGAGCTTTCAGGTTACATCGATATAGGACTCGTTTGACTGTGGATATAGATTATTTTGTACTTGATTCCTCCAGCATCTTCACAAGTTCAGTTGCTGTTGTTCTGGGATTGATTTGCACTTTTCACACCAAAGTACGTTCATCTCTAGGAGACAGAACGTGTCTCCTTCCTGAGTGGTAATGATTGATTCAAATTATGTCAATTAGCCTATCAGAGGCTTCTAAAGCCATGACATCATTTTCTGGAATTTTCCAAGCTGTTTAAAGGCACAGTCAACTTAGTGTGTAAACTTCTGAACCCCTGGAATTGTGATCCAGTGAATTATAAGTGAAATAATCTGTCTGTAAACAATTGTTGGAAAATTAACTTGTGTCATGCACAAAGTAGATGTCCTAACCGACTTGCCAAAACTATAGTTTGTTAATTGGCAAGAAATGTGTGGAGTGGTTGAAAAACGAGTTTTACATTTCTCCAGGCCCATCCCTCAGCGTTTTACCAAAACAAAGGCGGGGCACCTACTTTGTTATTGTTTCAACGGCATATTAACCCTTTAAGAGTTTCTCCAGTATCTCAGTTCAGCTGTCTCTTTGTCCTGGTCCTCTCAGCCTGCAGGACTGCTTGGTTCAATGGTGGTAAAGTGACCTCGGAGGGGGTCTCAGAGCTCTTCAGTGACCTGAGAAGGAACCACAGGAGAGGGATCAAGTCTCAGCACACTAAAAACACATTCCACAGGTAGTGGCCACATTAATGACCTGATCATTACTGTCTTGTCATAACTGTACCTGATCATAACTGTCTTGTCATAACTGTACCTAATCATAATTGTTTTGTTATAACTGTACCCGATCATAACTGTGTTGTCATAACTGTACCTGCAAAAGAAACCCTGGGAATATCAGACGTCAGGGACATCCTACACTCATAGAAAAATAGGTGCTACCTAGAACCTAAAAGGTTTTTTCATCTGTCCCCATAAGATAACCTTTTTAAGAACCCTTTTTGGATTCTACATGGAATCCAAAAGAGTTCTACCTGTAACCAAAAAGGGCTTCTACCTGGAACCAAAAAGAGTTGTCCTATGGGGACAGCCAAAGAACCCTTTTGGAACCCTTTTTTCTAAGTGTAGGTTGGGGTCAATTCCATTTCAACTCAGACACTTAATTCAGGAGGTTTAAAGAAATGTTCCTCATTAAGAATTGCAGTTTCGGTTTATTTCCTGAATTGAAATGGAATTGATCCCAACCTAGGATGTCACTCACGTCTGATATTCCCAGGGTTTCCTTTGCAGGTACAGTAATTCAGAGTGCCTTGTTTGCCTGAACTCAGAGCAGCAGCGGAGAGAGACCGTGTGATGATTACAAACTCATGTGGACCTGCTCAGGAACATTCTGTTCAGGTAGGCATCAATGCTGAGACCTAAGTGTGGTATAGCTGTACTATAGATGGTGATAGATTATCTTATTACGTTGGTTATTAAACTAAACATATAGATAGCATACTATTGCGATATAATACTTTATATAATACTGTATATAGTAGAATGAATAATGTAATGAGGGAATTTACTTTTTATATTTCATGGAATATGACATATGTTGAGCCAGACATTGAGTCCAGATGCTGTACGCTGACAGCCAGGTTGACTGACTGTTATTGATGTGGTTGGTTGGTTTGGACAGAGTGCAGGACCCACTGGTTCGACCATGACGATCCCCAGGGAACAGAGACTACGAGGTCTTGAGTGTGCTCCTCACCATGATTACTCCTCTTCTTTCTCTACTTTCTATCATTTCTTTCTATCTCTTCTGTGTTTTCTTACTTTACTTTGGACAAGAACTGCAATCTCTGGGATGGCATTCATTGATCTAAAGTCCAAATGCAGTTTGAGGCTTTGACTACAATTGATGGTTGTTTTATGATGCCACCTACGGGTTTGTTTGTGTAAGTGGAGAAGTGGAAGCTGTTAGAACTACAGAGCCCGGTTCACATGCCCTGTAGAGTTTTGTCAAGGTGGGTATCCTATATTATAGTTGTCAGACAATAGACACTAACCCCAAGGAGTGTCCTCGATAACCAAGATGCAAACATACTCATTCTCCAACATGTCAAAGCTTGGTGACAAACAAACAAACAATATTTTAGCTTGAATCATTATAATGAATTACTGTGAATCTGTAGCTCAAGCACTAGTTCACGTTTGAGGGTTTTCATTGTTTTGAAAACACAAGGCTGCTCTCATGTTGTTTGTGTTCTAGAGCCTTTGTTGATGGCAGAATCCCTTTTTAAATGTCATGTTTTATTACAGGTTTAATGTTCTAGTCTTTTAGGGGTGTGGGACACGGTGGCTGAGTAGTGATAACCCATCAGATGAGGACGACCTGGATTCCATACCCCAGCTGCTGCAGATGTTTCCTGGTCAAGTGTGTAGAAGCCCCATCAGCATTGAGGCCCAGACCAACTATGGGATATCTGCTCAGCACACTGGAGACACCTTCCTCTCATGAGCAGTTCCTCTAACCTCAACCCTAACCCTAGCTTCATGTCCACATCCTGGTTAAACACAAGCTTCATGTCCACATCCTGGTTAATCCCTAACCCTAGCTTCATGTCCACATCCTGGCTCAACCCTAACCCTAGCTTCATGTCCACATCCTGGCTCAACCCTAACCCTAGCTTTCATGTCCACATCCTGGTTAAACCCTAGCTTCATGTCCACATCCTGGTTAAACCCTAATCCTAGCTTCATGTCCACATCCTGGCTCAACCCTAACCCTAGCTTCATGTCCACATCCTGGCTCAACCCTAATCCTAGCTTCATGTCCACATCCTGGCTCAACCCTAATCCTAGCTTCATGTCCACATCCTGGCTCAACCCTAATCCTAGCTTCATGTCCACATCCTGGCTCAACCCTAATCCTAGCTTCATGTCCACATCCTGGCTCAACCCTAACCCTAGCTTCCTGTCCACATTCTGGTTAAACCCTAACCCTAACCCTAGCCTCAACCCTAACCCTAGCTTCATGTCCACATTCTGGTTAAACCCTAACCCTAGCCTCAACCCTAACCCTCGCTTCATGTCCACATTCTGGTTAAACCCTAACCCTAGCCTCAACCCTAACCCTAGCTTCATGTCCACATTCTGGTTAAACCCTAACCCTAGCTTCATGTCCACATTCTGGTTAAACCCTAACCCTAGCTTCATGTCCACATTCTGGTTAAATCCTAACCCTAGCTTCATGTCCACATTCTGGTTAAACCCTAACCCTAGCTTCATGTCCACATTCTGGTTAAACCCTAACCCTAGCCTCAACCCTAACCCTAGCTTCATGTCCACATTCTGGTTAAACCCTAACCCTAGCTTCATGTCCACATTCTGGTTAAACCCTAACCCTAGCTTCATGTCCACATTCTGGTTAAACCCTAACCCTAGCTTCATGTCCACATTCTGGTTAAACCTAACCCTAGCTTCATGTCCACATTCTGGTTAAACCCTAACCCTAGCTTCATGTCCACATTCTGGTTAAACCCTAACCCTAGCTTCATGTCCACATTCTGGTTAAACCCTAACCCTAGCTTCATGTCCACATTCTGGTTAAACCCTAACCCTAGCTTCATGTCCACATTCTGGTTAAACCCTAACCCTCCAAGCTGTTCATACTGTACCTGCTCACAGATGACTTAGTGAGTTCTATGATGTGTCACTGACATCCAATGATATCCAATAACAAACTAGGTATTGACGATATTAAAGGGTCAATATCCTTCACAATTCCAACCTACATTTTACATATTAAATGAGCTTACATTCACATTTCCAAAGCTGTATGTATAGAACATCAGGAGTTAACAAATGCCCATAGCTACTAAATTATTTGCCTGTGTGTGTTTTCCAAGTATGATGCCACTCATGGATTTGCCTGTGTGAATGCAGAGCAAGATGGTAGACTCTGTCAGGACTACAAAGTCTGTTTCACTTGCCCTCAGGCATTCTGCTCAGTGGACAACCAATGAGAACCAATCCACATGAAAGCAAAAAGAATCCGAGTTCTGCGCCGAATGGGACACATTTGCTTTTGGTCTGAGTTACTTTATATATGAAGGAGCTGTAATTCCTAATGGCTGCTATAGAATATAACATGTAAAAGTAATCCTTCGTCTGCCTTACTTCTGACCTGTAAAGTCAAATGCTTTAGTCTATGTGGAACAGGGTTGTGGTCAACTCAATTTCAATTCCAGGCCATTTAGAAAGTTAACCAAATTCCAATTCCTATTTCAAATGTTCCTTATTGAAAAAACATTGGAGAGAATTGGAACTTCAGTGTACTTCCTGAATTGGATTGAATTCAAATGGAATTGACCCCAACCCTGATGTTGAATTGATATCTAAACGTACATTTCTTCACGTTAACATTAGAAAATATGTAGTATCATGTTTCCTTTCATGTACTGTACAGTGTAGCCTACAGGCAAACTACAATTACAGTAAGCCATAGTGTGTAAAAAAAGACTGATCACAGATGCACAAAGAGGCACAGACAGTTATCAAAAATTCAGCGTCTACACACAATGTAGTCCAAATTTGGATGGCTAGACTCATGGGGACTGAATTCTTTAGAAATCTCAGATTTAGTATGACAATGCAATGAGTGTATGTGTGGAATGTGTTTATTTTCTCCTGTGGGGTACTAAAACAATCACAGAATGAAGGCAGTGTCACATACCCTACAACCGTTAGGACTATGTACTGGTAGTCTCCGGCCACTGTAAGTCATGGTTTGAAAACGTGACCCTTTAATCTTTAGAGTAAACTTTTTTTTGCATTACTTAATGTTGGTCATTTCATGTTTATCTTTCCAAGTTCAGAAAACGTTAATGAACTAATTTGAGGAATGACTTGAGCCCCAAATCAGAAAACATACTACTGTATCCTAATAACCTGAATGAAAAAGTGAACAGCAAGTCAGAAAACATACTACTGTATCCTAATAACCTGAATGAAAAAGTGAACAGCAGGTCAGAAAACATACTACTGTATCCTAATAACCTGAATGAAAAAGTGAACAGCAGGTCAGAAAACATACTACTGTATCCTAATAACCTGAATGAAAAAGTGAACAGCAGGTCAGAAAACATACTACTGTATCCTAATAACCTGAATGAAAAAGTGAACAGCAAGTCAGAAAACATACTACTGTATCCTAATAACCTGAATGAAAAAGTGAACAGCAAGCTAAATAAAAATACATTTGACGGTGGATTGTCAAGCTATTCTCTTTGCAACTGTGCATCTAAAATACTGTGAGTGATTTATTGATTAATAGAGTGGCAAATCATTGGGTATTGATTGACCTTCCTGCTAATAAATTATTTTGTGATCATGTCACTTTGCATGAATGAGCATTAGAGTGAGAGTTTCTAAGTAGAGCTTTCCTCTCACAACATTCAGACTTGCGTTTTGCTTTGTTTTCAGTACATATCAGAGGAACATACGTTGACAAATGAAGAAAATAACTTAACCGTCTTAAAGGGGAATCTGCAATTGCTACATCAATTTTTGGACTTATAAATGAATTATGTATACCCATTGATTCTTGAAGACTATAATTTATAAATGCTTCATGAGCTTGGCTCTGTCAGATCCCACCAGGGGCCTGTTGCACAAAACTAGGATAAGGGATTAAGCCAGGATATCTTGGTGATCCTGGCTCAATTGATCCAAAAAAACATGTAATCCTTAATTGTTGCACTAAAGATGGATAGGGGGAGGAGGATATGTTATGGTATAAATTACCATGGAGATTTATTCTGTGGAGCTAGCCTGCTCCAGACCAGGCTAAATTCCAGGATCTATTTAATCTCATCCCTAATGTCAGTCAGCAGTCACCACAAATGGAAACCAATAGTTATTTCACTGCTCACTATACATTGTTATCACATATAACTAGACCCACTGTTATTTAAACGTTTGTGATCATTAATTTCAATGGTTTTGGATAAAAACATTTTTAGATGATGTTGCTATCATTAGATAATTTACAGTTTCCCATAGACTATAAGGCTATATATAAAATGATAGAATATTAGGGCCACAGAGGGGAAAAAAACACAAGTCATAATATTGTAACCAGTTGTTTTAAAGGAGGACAGTTGTTAAAATGACAGATGTGGGGCATTTCGTGAAATTGTACTTCAGTATGGTTTCATAAACAAAGACATGCTGATGTGCCAGAATATTAAGTATCACATTGTCATAAGTATCAAAACTGTAAAAACAATATGTAGCTTTTCTGCAGAAAGAACCAGCCTCATAAATTTATGACTTTATCCTTTTTCTTCAGTGTGGCCCTAGTACTCTGTCATATAAACAAATACACATTCCATATGAATATAAAAACACAATGTGTAACATTATGTTCCTTTATTGAATAAGGACAAAACAAAGCAGGTAAACCATCAGCTCCTTTCAAACTGAAGTCACAGTGACTCTACAAGATGGAAAGCACAGAATCCAAGCATATTATACAAAATGATACATACACATTCAAAGGTCTGTATATAACACACCCTGCATGTCTGCACACTAAAATAAATGCAGGACAAATCCATACACATCAACTGAACAGACAAATGAATGGATGCAGTAGCCTCCCTGCAGCCTTGTATTACACACAGTATACCCCACAAACATCATAAGAGGCCAAATTCGTCAAAAAACGAAAACCAAAAAACCCAAATTCCTCTGCCACCGCAGGACATATTTAACCAAAATTGAAAGCACACATACTAACTAAAATAATTCAACACATATTGGTCCCTCAGCAGCCGACCACTGTCGTCATCAGGGAAGATTGCCGGATTGTCCCAGTCCATGGCTGGTGGCACTCTGGGGGCCCTCTCCTTCCTCAGGCAGGCCACATTGTGGAGGACAGCACAAGCCACAGTAATATCACATGCCCTAACAGGGCTGACCCTTAATTTGTGAAGGCAGTGAAAGCGTGCCTTCAGGAGGCCAAAGGTCATTTCAACTCTGGCCCTGGTCCTGGCATGGGCATGGTTGTAGGCCTGCTGTGCTTCCTGGGGGTCTGTGAAAGGTGTCAGGAGAAAAGGCTGGCAGCCATACCCCTGTCTCCCAGCAACACACCAGAGAATTCACCTGTCAACACAAAATCTCATCATTACTACCTCATAAACACAGTGATATTCTTGACACAGCCATGATGGTTATAAATAGGGGTTGTGTGGCTTACCTTGTGATAGGCACTGATAGATTTCAGAGGCCCGAAGATTCTGGAGTCATGGACTGAGCCAGGCCATTTTGCCACAACATTGCTGATCACACAGTCAGCATTGCAGACCATCTGAAATCATAAGATGAGGAATATTACACCAATCAATGCACATCACTGGCAATGCAGAGTGTTCGTCAATGGACAATATCAAAAAGTTATGTTCACCTGAACATTAATGCTGTGAAAGGATTTCCTATTCACAAAATCGGCCTCATGGGCACCTGAGGGCTTTTATCCTTATGTGTGTGCAGTCCACTGCACCAATGACATTGATGGGAAACCTGTCACACAAAGTAATGAGTATCCTACTATGTGTTAACAGTTGTCCTGTAATTTGTAGATCCTCTTACCTGCAATCCTATAGAACTCCTCTTTGATGTCACAGAGTCTTCTGTGGCCAGGGAAGGAGATGAAGACATCTGCTAATGCTTTGATAGCCAGACACACACTCCTTATTGTGCGGCAAATTGTGGCCTTGTTCAGCTGTTCTGCATCCCCCACTGAGTACAGGAAGGCTCCACTAGCAAAAAGCGCAAGGCCACACAAACCATTTGCTCCACACTCAGTGCATGGCTCCGTGCAGTGCGGTGCTTAATCCTGGGACCCAGTAGTCTGCATAGATACCTGATGCCATCTGCAGAAAACCTGTATCTTTCATATAGATGGTCATCAGGGAAGGCCAGTGGGTCCAACCGGTCCCTGAAGACCCTTTCTCGCCTGAAGGCTCTCCTCAGCACAAGTGCTTCTTCATCCACCACATCTCGCACGAATGGGCATGCCATTGTCAGAGCAGAAAGGAACACACAATTTTGGGCCTTCATATAGGCTAGTGGCCACACCTGGTGCTGGGGGGTGGGCAAAGAGGGCGATGCCTTATAACGATGACTTGGTTGTACTGATTGCTGGGAAAATAAAAAAAACTTAGAAAGATGCCACCGTCCTGTGTGCTCACAATAAGAGCTCATATGTCATGGCTCACTTGACTTTACGAGAATATACCTAATTTTTATTTTGAGCTGTGTCATCTTCTTGGAGCTGGGGGAGGAAAGAAAAATAATGATTAATACATTTGTGTTACAGTTAGCATACAGTGTACATTGAAGGCATATCTCACCTCCCTCTCAAGTTTTTATTTCAAGGTCCAGTTTCCTAATTGTCCTCTTTTTTATTTCGGACTCCAGTGCAAGATTTTCCATCTTTTTCTTCTTGTACTGAATGTCTATGTCTGCCAGTTCTATTTGGCGCAAAAGGTGGTTGCCATACAACTTTCTGATAGCTTGTGAGCTCTGTGAACACAATACAATTAGCGCAGCTGGAATTTGGCAGGATGTGGTGTCCTTTTATTAATACGCACTATGTTGCCAGGCTGGTTTTCCCACTGTATAGCATCTGGGTCCTGTAAAAGAAATTAGATTTTTTGATTTTGATGAGGACTCCTCACCATTGTAGAGTAAATAGTACTTTCACAGTCTTAACATGATAAGTCTTTAGCATGCCTTCTGGAATCCAGATGAGATGGTCTCCAGAGAGATGCCCATCATCATCGTCTCCATCATGTGCTGTTGCTGCTGCACTGGGGCCTTCACCCCATCACATTTAATCATTCATATTGAAGCTAGTAGACAAGACATGCCAGGCCTACAGTATGCCTTTGATGGAGTACTCACTGGATCAGCATCGTCTGGTGCTTGTGCTGGTGGCTCTAACAGGAACACAGTGCTGCCAGGCACTGCAAGGCAATAGGTAAACCAAAGTCAGACAGTCCAAATTGATTCAATATGAATGTGGTTGTATCCCATGTAGAGATGGAAGGACATACCTTGAATGAAGCGGGTGGCATCTTGGGAGGAACCTATGCTCGTCTCTTTCCCCCAGGGATCCCCTCTAAGACGGGCCTGCCTTTATTTAGCTCCAAGGCCATGTCCTCTGCTGACATAAGGTCAGCCTTTGGTGACCCACCACCCGTGCCTTGTCTGTGGGTATTCTTTTTCACTGCTAAAACAGTACAGACAATGTGTGAGCAGGCACCTTCTGGGTACAATATATGCTTGTGCTTTGTTAAATATTAGTCAGGGACCATACCATTCTGCAGAATGTTCTTGTATTTGATTTTGACCTGCTGCCATGTCCGTTTTGGCCCGTTCATGTTTAATCTACACACACAACAAACACAAATTTAATGGAGTCACACTGCAAAAAAATTACTTGGTATTTTTGTCTTGTTTTCAGTAAAAATATCAAAAATTTATCATAGCTTTATACAGTGTGATGGAGTTACTTTACAAATTTCAATATCTGCAGTGCATTTCAATTAAAAATTTAACCGTTTCATAATTACAGTACAACTGCATTTTTGGAGATGTGAATTAAATATTTGAATTGTAATTGTGATGTTTCATAGGAGCGGTGAGTGTGTAATTGTGCACTACTTACGCATTCAGGCGGTCTGCAATACTTTGCCACGCTTTTTCTCTTTGCTTTATCACTGTGGCGGTGTTGCCTAATCTTCTAATTATATCTTTTACCTCCTCGTATGCCTCCATGAGGATTTGTGTTTCCATTTGGAAAAGTGACTGCTGACTGAGTTGCCATGGTAAATCAGTTAATCTGTGATCTGTGGCGGGGTCTATTTGAGTGAGCCGTGAGCGCGCACCTAAATCTCAGGATTGGTTTCACCTGGCTTAATGAATCCTGTCTGCTCATCCTGGCTTTAGTCTTTGTGCAACCAATTAAGCCTGGACGCACATGTTTTGGCTTCATTGAGCTCAGCTGAGTCATTTATCCCGGATGTCTTAATTCTAGTTTTGTGCAACAGGCCCCAGGACTGGAAAATATAAGCTTGTTTTACTTCAATATTTGTAAACATTGTAAATGTAAACAAACACAGTATAGCCTCAAAACATGGATATAATTATAATATTCCCATAATGTACACTATATATACAAAAGTATGTGGACACCCCTACAAATTAGTGGATTTGTCTTTTTCAGCCCAACCGTTGTTGACAGGTGTATGAAATTGAGCATACCGCCATGCGATTTCCATACACAAACATTGACAGTAGAATGGCGTTACGGAAGAGGTCAATGACATTCAACGTGGCACCGTCATAGGATGCCACTTTTCCAACAACTAATTTCGTCAACTTTCTGCCATGCTAGAGCTGCCACGGTCAACTGTGAAGTGGAAACTCTAGGAGCAACAATGGCTCAGCCACAAAGTGGTAGGCCACACAAGCTCACAGAATGGGACCGCTGAGTGCTGAAGCGTGTAGCACGTAAAAATCTTCTGTCCTGCAACACTCACTACCGAGTTCCAAACTGCCTCTGGAAGCAACATCAGCACAAAAACTGTTAATCAGAAATGGGTTTCCATGACTGAACAGCTGCACACAAGCCTAAGATCACCATGCACAATGCCAAGCGTCGCTGGAATGGTGTAAAGCTCACCGTCATTGGACTCTGGGGCAGTGGAAACGCATTCTCTGGAGTGATGAATCATGCTTCACTATCTTGCAATCCGACGGAATAATCTGGGTTTGGTGGATTCCAGGAGAACACTACCTGCCCCAATGCATAGTGCCAACCGTAAAGTTTGGTGGAGGAGGAATAATGATCTGGGGCTGTTTTTCATGGTTCGGGTTAGACCCCTATAGTTCCAGTGAAGGGAAATCTTAAAGCTACAGCATACAATGACATTCTAAACAATTGTGATTCCAACTTTGTGGCAACAGTTTGGGGAAGGCCCTTTCCTGTTTCAGCATGACAATGTCCCCGTGCACAAAGCGAGGGCCATACAGAAATGGTTTGCCGAGATCGGTATAGAACTTGGCTGGCCGGAACAGAGCCCTGACCTCAACTCCATCGAACACCTTTGGGATGAATTGGAATGCCGACTGCGAGCCAGGCCTAATCGCCCAACATTAGTGCCCGACCTCACTAATGCTTTTTGTGGCTGAATGGAAGCAAGTCCCCACAGCAATTTTCCAACATCTAGTGGAAAGTCTTCCCATAAGAGTCAAGGCTGTGACAGCAACAAAGGGGGACCAACCCTATATTAATGCCCTTGATTTTGGAACGAGAAGTTCGACGAGCAGGTGTCCACATACTTCTGGTTTTGTAGCGTAAATTTGTTCATTACAATGGCCAGAACAATAATGGACCGTTTGTGCGTCACATCCGGTGGAATATTCTAGCGGATTCGTCTGTGGGGCTTTAAAAGCAGGCGCGCTCAGACGCAAAGTGAGATACTTTGGACAGGAGAATCATTATTGGAATGTGATAAGCAGTCACTTTGTACACATGAAGAAGTAACTATTATAGAAAAGAGATTTATTTAATACGATTATTTAGTTCCATTCAAGACGTGCAATCATTTGCACTATTTCAGCAGCATCTTTAGGTCATTCCAGGTAAGTACAACTGTTTAAACTAACCGCATATCAGCTTACATAGTGTGCATAAAACCGACGTTTGTCTCCCATATGCAATTTTTATGAGCATTTCAGTCAATTTTATTTAGAGATGCTATGGATCGACGACTTTGTTCTCAATGTGTGACGCACTTTGTATAAAATAAAATTGCAGCAACCATTTTGTTTTTGTATTTTGAAAATAATTTCAGATTTAAAAATAATATTACCTACAGTGAGAATTATGCGTTTAGCGCCCAACTTTACCCACTCTATAGACTATTGAACGTAGTAAACCAGCGAGGAATTTATGAAGATGCGCGTGGCTCTGGTGCTGAAGAAACTGCGTAGTGTGCGCACACCCACCGGATCAACCTATAGGCTACTGCCGAGCCCACTGTCGACTTGTTGTATCTGTTGTAACTAGATACTCTACTACTTTGACTGTGTTTAGGAACTTGCAGTAGTTCATATTTTGAAAATGTACAATAAATATTGCTTTTGAAATAGATTTTCCTTTGAAAATGAAATTGATAGTCTTATTTTGGAGCGTTTTTGACTATAATAGATGAGGCTGCTATGGCTTGGTACATTTTTTTATTTCACCTTTATTTAACCAGATTGGCTAGTTGAGAACAAGTTCTCATTTACAACTGCGACCTGGCCAAGATAAAGCAAAGCAGTGCGACACAAACAACCACAGAGTTACACATGGAAGAAACAAACATACAGGCAATAATACAATAGAAAAAGTCTATATACAGTGTGTGCAAATGAGGTAGGTTAAGGGAGGTAAGGCAATAAATAGGCCATAGTGGCGAAATAATTACAACATAGCAATTAAACACTGGAGTGATAGATGTGCAGAAGATGAATGTGAAAGTAGAGCTACTGGGGTGCAAAGGAGCAAAATAAATAACAGTATTTTACCTTTATTTAACTAGGCAAGGCAGTTAAGAACAAATTCTTATATTCAATGACGGCCTAGGAACAGTGGGTTAACTGCCTGTTCAGGGGCAGAACAACAGATTTGTACCTTGTCATTTCAGGGATATGAACTTGCAACCTTTCGGTTACTAGTCCAACACTCTAACCACTAGGCTACCCAGCCACCCCAAGTATGGCGATGAGGTAGTTGGATGAGCTATTTACAGATGGACGATGTACAGGTGCCGTGATCTGTGTTTCCGGAGTCCCATAGGGCAGCACACAATTACGTTTCCTACAGATTCATTTGATATATAATTATTAGAGAGATTGGTGGTTGATTGAGTTTCTTTAGGCATAGGCCTACAGTGTTTATTTATGCCTAGATCAGAGTCACTACAATAATAATTAGATGGCTCAGTCAATTATCAACTGCAGGGGATTGAACAAGTAGCGAAATTGTCTTGTGGCCTACCATAATGGACAAATACAGACCTCAAACCTGGAGCTCTGAATATAGCACGATTGTGTGCACCATTGTTATAGCAGTTATTGTAATGTAATATGTCATGAAGTTGACTATACATTAGGACAGATAATACAAATGAATATAAATTCAAATCAAAATGCAGCAAAGTGTTCTCTTAGTCGACTGGTTTATCTCACCTTGGGACACACCCTCTTGCGGGTCATTGGTTGAAGACTTCAACCACTCCTATTTGCCATATCTTCAATTTTAGCCTACTGGAAAGTGTGTGCCCTCAGGCTTGGAGGGAAGCAAATGGTAATTCTGCTACCTAAGAATAGTAAAGCCCCCTTTACTGGCTCAAATAGCCGACCAAACAGCCTGTTACCAACCCTCAGTAAACTTTGGGAAATATTGTGTTTGACCAGGTACAATGCTATTTTACAGTAAAGAAATTGACAAACTTTCAGCATGCCTATATCGGACATTCAACAAGCACAGCACATTTCTTTACCTTTTATTTAACTAGGCAATTCTTATTTTGAATGACGGCCTAGGAACAGTGGGTTAACTGCCTTGTTCAGCGGCAGAATGACAGATTTTTACCTTGTCAGCTCGGGGATTCGATTTTGTGAACGTTCGGTTACTAGTCCAACGCTCTAACCACTAGGCTACCTGCCACCACTTACACGAATGACTGATGATTGGCTGAGAGAAATTGTTTATAAAATGATTGTGGGGGCTGTTTTGTTAGACTTCAGTGCGGCTTTTGACATTTTCCTTGGCCCCAAAAAATTATACCGCAAAACAAATATGTGCAGCCTTTTAAGCATTCTAATACAGTTAAATAGTTAACACACACGGACAAAGTGGTCAAAGGCACTGCATCTCAGTGCAAGTGGCATCATTACAGTCCCTGGTTCGAATACAGTCTGTATCACATCCGGCTGTGATTGGGAGTCCCATAGGGCAGCACACAATTGGCCCAGCATCGTCCGGAATAGGCGTCATTGTAAATAAGAATTTGTTCTTAACTGACTACTTAAAGGTTACACACACCACACTAGCCAAAAAGTTATTTTGTTGGCATTTACGTATGTCTCCGTTACCAGTAAAACATAATCAAAACCTATTTATTTCACTTACTTGCCATGCTGTTCAATCATTTCATTCCAAACCAGGATTTCATCATGCATGTCAAGCAGTGAAGTTTCAGCGCTGTCTGTCCATGGCCTCGGTGCGCACTGTCATTGTGTCCGTCTCCATCTTGTCCAGCTGTGTATGAAACATTTCACGTTAACCCTGTTTGTCTGCATCAAAGTAGCGGTCCTTGTACCTAGCATCGAACATGGTAAAGAGGCTCAGAGAGAATGCCACCGAATCGCTTGTTCACAGCCTCAAGTTTTAACCCCACGGTATGTGTCAAAGTTTTGTTGAGCAGGCGTTTCATTGCCATGACAGACGGTAGGGTATCACGTCTGCTGCAGATGCAGTTGAGCTTATTTCCTGTGTCAGTTGTTCGAATGGAGCCAGTAGTGTGTTCATGTTCTCAAATGCCATTGAAATTGCAGCAGCGTTATGAGAACCAGCACATTATTGAGCATGCAATACGGCTTTCCTCAGTATGAAATCCTCGTCGACCCACTGTGCTGTCAGACCCATAATGCTCATGGGGCTGACATCGCTGGACCAAATGTCAGTAGTCAAGCTCATGGATGTGAGTTTCAACAATACTGTGTAACTCCATAGGGCAACATTTGAAAAATAGTGTGTACCAGGGCTCGACCAGTCGGCGAAAGCCAACAATCCACGACAGAGCATGATTGATTGTCAAGGGCAATGAATTCCATTATCTTGGCGTTAATGGATTTCGCCTTTGAGTTGTCTCGCTGAAAATGTCTTACTCTTTCAAATGACTGCTTGACTTGAACTTGTTTAGTTGTTGGAAGTGTGCGCTTAGCATTTTTCTGCTTTTGTCTGTGTAGCGCTGTCTTTTTCATTACGTCATCGACTTATGTTATATAGGTATGCACGTCAGCTTTGACATCGGTTTTGCACATCAGGGTTAAACTAGACATCGGGCCGATGTTGGCATTTTTGGCTAATATCGTCCGATTCCGATATCGTGCATCCCTATGTGTTATGGCTTTACACACCCTGCTATATTGGGATAATGAGTTACCTGTCTAACAGAACACAGAGGGTGTTGTTTAATGGAAGCCTCTCCAACATAATCCAGGAAGAATCAGGAATTCTCCAAGGCAGCTGTCTAGGCCCATTACTTTTTTCAATCTTTACTAATGAATTGCCACTGGCTTTGAGGAAAGCCAGAGTGTCTATGTATGCGGATGACTCAACAGCTACTACAGAGACTGAAATGTCTGCAACACTTAACAAAGAGTTCCAGTTAGTGACAGAGTGGCTGGCAAGGAATAAGTTAGTCCTAAATATTTCTAAAGCATCGTATTTGGGACAAATCATTCACTAAACCCTAAACCTCAAATAAATCTTGTAATTAATAATGTGGAAATTGAGCAAGTTGAGATGACTAAAATGCTTGGAGTAACCCTGGATTGTACTGTCATGGTCAAAACATATTGATACAACAGTAGCTAAGCTGAGAAGTATGTCCATGATAAGGCGCTGCTGTACCTTCTTGACAGCAGTGTCAACAAGGCAGGTCCTACAGGCCCTACACCTACTAATTCAAGGGATTTCCTTTTCTTTTTACTATATTTTACATTGTAGAATAATGGTGACGACATCAAAACTATGAAATAACACCAAAAAAAGTGTTAAACAAATTTTAAAAATATGAGATTCTTCAAAGTAGCCACCCTTTGCCTTGATGACAGCATTGCACAATATTGTCATTCTCTCAACCAGATTCATGAGGTAGTCACATGGAATTCATTTCAATTAACAGGTGTGCCTTCTTAATTTGTGGAATTTCTTTCCTTCTTCATGCATTTGAGCCAATCAGTTGTGTTGTGACAAGGTAGGGTTGTTATACAGAAGATATCCCTATTTGGTAAAAAAACCAAGTCCACATTGTGGCAAGAACAGCTCAAAGCAAAGAGAAACAACATTCTATCTGTAACGATTGTCGTCTGGAGAAGGAGAAGAGGACCCAAGTGCAGCGTGGTACGTATTCATAATGATTTTAATAAAGATGACTACTGGAACATAAACAACAAACCGACAAACAGTTCTGCAAGGTGCAACAAAAACACTAAACAGAAAAGAATCACCCACAACTCAAAATGGGAAAACAGGCTACGTAAGTATGGCTCTCAATCAGAGACAACGATAGACAGCTGCCTCTGATTGAGAACCATACCAGGACAAACACATAGAAAAACAATAACTTAGACCTACAACATAGAATACCCACCCACATCACACCCTGACCAAACTAAAAATAGAAACATACAAAGCAGCGTGACACTATCAATACTTTAAGACATGAAGGTCAGTCAATTCTGAAAATTTGCAGTCGCAAAAACCATTAAGCGCTATGATGAAAATGGCTCTCACGAGGACCTCCACAAGAAAGGAAGACCCAGTGATACCTCTGCTGCAGAGGATAAGTTCATTAGTATTATCAGCCTCAGAAATTGCAGCCCAAATAAATGCTTCAGAGTTCAATTAACAGACATATCTCAACATCAACTGTTCAGAGGAGACTGCGTGAATCAAACCTTAATGGTTGAATTTCTGCAAAATAAACATTGCTAAAGGACACCAATAAAAAGAGACTTGTTTGGGCCAAGAAACACTAGCGATGGACATCAGACCAGTGGAAATCTGTCCTTTGATCTGATGAGTCCAAATGTTAGATTTTTGGTTCCAACTGCCGTGTCTTTGTGAAACACAGAGTAGGTGAACGGATGATCTCCGCATGTGTGGTTCCCACCGTGAAGCATGGAGGAGGTGTGATAGTGTCACCAGGAAATCACCGTCTGATTTATTTAGAATTCAAGGCACACTTAACCAGCATGGCTATCACAGCATTCTGCAGCGATACGCCATCCCATCTCGTTTGGGCTTAGTGGGACTATCATTTGTTTTTCAACTGGAGAATGATCCAAAACACACCTCCAGGCTGTGTAAGGGCTATTTGACCAAGAAGGAGAGTGATGGAGCGTTGCATCAGATGACCTGGCCTCCACAATCACCTGACCTCAACCCAGTTTGGGATGAGTTGGACCGCAGGGTGAAGGAAAAGCAGCCAACAAGTGCTCAGCATATGTGGGAACTCCTTCAAGACTGTTGGAAATCATTCCAGGTGACTACCTCATAAATCTGGTTGAGAGTGTGCAAAGCTGTCATCATGGCAAAGGGTGGCTTCTTTGAAGAATCTAAAATATATTTTGATTTGTTTAACCATTTTTGGGGGGGTTACTAAATGTTCCATGTGTTATTTCATAGTTTTGATGTCTTCACTATTATTCTACAATGTAGAAAATAGTAAAAATACAGAAAAAAACTGAGGGTCGTTTCGACCCTTTCACTGGTTTTGTATAAAGATGGCATTTCTTTTCCACCACCCTGGTAAATAAAGCTTTCTGTTTCTGGCTAGCTAGCCCACCAGTAATTCCATTTGCTTTCATCTGTCTGGTCGAAACGAGGTGTTGACATGCTCACCAGCTAAGTCGTCAGAGAAGGGGGAGAAAAAGAAGAGCAAAGCTTACTCTTTCAAAGTGCGGGCATTACATGTCCGGGACGGATTCCCATCCACTCTGTACTACTTGCCTCACCGCTGAACACTCTATGGAGGCTCTCTTCGACATCAGGTAGCACCCTCTCTGACCAGAAAATGGATTACTCCCCTGAAGAATTTCTACCTTCTGCTTAGTTTGTGCTACCCGACTAGACTAAAGAGGTAGTGCAGGAATCAATAACTGACCGCCCCTTGACGTTGAGTTTCCCACGCCTCCCCCACCTTCCAAGAAGACTAGGATGGATGGAATCTCCTCTGAGTGATTCTACATCCGTCTGACAGTGTTTACCAGCATTCTCAGACTGTCTGGTGTTTTTGTTGGAATCTTCCTGGGCAGAGCCACTCAAGTAAACTTTTCCTGACTTCCGCCACTTGGATATGCACAGCATGTAGTCGTCAGGATGGCTCAGCCCGTTTTCTGTGGAGCCTTCCCTGGCTGAGCACCTTGACCCGACAGCTTTGAGCTCCTCTTCCTCTGCCCCCAAGCTCGCTCAACCCAATGACCGCTTCACTGCGTCTGTGTATGAAAGGATTTCTAATTTGCAGCTCAGACGGGGCACTCTGTGAAACCATCTGCCCTCCTTTCTGTCTACATGGTGGTGCAGGCTGTGGGACTCCCTGGTGAATGCTGGCAACGTCGACCGGGAGAAGCAAAGTCCCCTTATTGGCCATACCACTCAAGTGTACGCTGAGGCTTTTGGGAGGATCATGGTGCATTCGATCGTTGGCCAGAGAGCCCTCTGGATGTCTGAGAGGGAGAAGGAAAAGATCCTGAATGGACAGCTCGATCCCACCAGACTGTTTGGACCATCCGACATATCTGAGATCCAGGCCAGGTTCGAGTCTAAACTAAAGGAGACGTGGGCTCCCTGTTACCACGGAATCAAGCCCCAGAAGCCCACATTCACCCAGGTCGTCACCATGAGGCCTCCCTCCCAGAACTGGAGGGTCCCTAAGAAGCCTCAGTAGCCTTCTCCGGCAGCTCCGTCCCAGGGACACGGACCGTCTGCTCACCAGCAACGCGTTGCCTCAGGGCACAGGCATCACTCCAAGCAATGAGCAGCGGAGACCACCTCAGCTCCATTTGGAGGGACATGGAAGAAGCGGCACACCTAGTGTAATGTGTGGGGGCTCGAGGAACCAGCAGAGCTCCTCCGACCTCGCCGACCAGAGTCTTCTTAGGAGTCCTGCGTCCGGTCACAAGCTCGTTTACACACGGCAGAGGTGTAGCACAGGGTGCCCCCATCTCAAGACCCAGAAGTTGAGGCAGGTCAACACTGTTCCCCAAGTTCAGTTCTCAAATGGTTCCAATTTACATACAGGCCGATAGGCCACGGTGATGGTTCAGAATATTCCCATGCAAGACAATGAACCTTTCGAGGGCGTCATTGTCTGGCCTGGCTGGTCCCATATCCCTTCCACAGGACAGGTTGCCCACATGTGGAGTCGCCCCAGGGGAGCAACTGCCACAAATAAAAAAAGCTTGCCTCCGAACGTGGTTGCCACAATTCAGAGCGCCATAGCCCTTTTTACAAGAGGTCTTTACGACCTGAAGTAGAGGGTATTAGAGATGGTGTAAGAGACGTGACTTGGCCCCCTGTCATTGTTCCATCACTGCCGTTCTCTCCTTCCTACAGGAATGGCTCAACAAGGGCACGACCTTTTCCACCTTTAAGGTATACTTGGTGGCGATCTCAGCCTGCCATGTAGGACTAGGTGAGACAACAATCGGGTCTGACTCCCTGGTTTGTCGTTTTATCAAAGGGAGTCTCCGTCCGGTCTCCAAGCCACTTGCCCCATCATGGGCCTTGGCACTGGTTCAGGATGCAATTATATGCGATCACTTTGAACCTCTGGAGACAGTGGCTCTTAAGACTCTGTCTTATAAGATGGCCTTGTTGCTCTCCTTGGCCACAGCCAAGCGCTTTAACGACCTTCATGCGCTCTCTGTTTATTTGTGCGGTGGCTAGTTGGACTTCCCCTCACACCTTTTGAGGTTCTATTGCCTGGATGTAACCACGCCCTCCCTGGTGCACATAGTCCTTGGTGCTGAGTAGGATGGATCAGGTACATTACCATACATTGTAATATCGTGTGTGTGTCTCTTCACTGCCCGTGTTGTTCCATAAGTTGTAGCTGTTACTGCTTACTTGAGCTACTTGATGTGGAATAGAGTTCCATGTAGTCATGTCTCTATGTAATACTGTGCATTTCCCAGAGTCTGTTCTGGACTTGGACTGTGAAGACACTCATGGTGGCATGTCTTGTGAGGTGTCTGAGCTGTTTGCTAGTTGTTTTAAGTTGATGGGTCATTTATAACAAACCCTTTTGATATAGCCAATCATTTCAATGGCTGTTTCACTGGTAAAGTGGACAAACAGAAGTTTAATAACATTGAACAGTGAACCATCATATTTGTGTATTGAAGATCTAATAATGAAAGAGAAGGATTTCTGTTTTGAATTTGGTCATGTTCGTGTGGAGGAGGTGGAAAAACAATTGTTATGCATCAATAATGATGAGCCACCAGGTATAGAGAACTTAGATGGTAAACTATTGGGAATGGTAGCAGACTTTATTGCCACCCTTATTTGCCATGTTTTTAACCAAAGCCTAAAGAAGTGTTTGTGTGTCCACAGGCATGCAAGGAAGTAATTACACTACCTTTGCTGGCCTTAACAGCCACCCAATCAGTTTGCTGCCTGTTCTTAGTAAACTGAGTCATTTTTTAACAAAAACTTGTTCTTTGAAAAATAACACTATAAACTACTGACTTTCAGCATGCATTTAGGGAAGGGCACTCAACTTGTACTGTATTGACTCAGATGACTGATTGGCTAAGCTGCTTCACTAACATCAGATATGTACAGTGCGGTATCTCTCAGGGCAGTAGCCTTGGTCCGTTACTCTTCTCTATTTTTACAAATGATGTACCACAAATGATTAGCCAAGCTAAAATGATTATATGTGCTGATGTTTGCACTTTCTACACATCAGCACCTAAAGCCAGTGTTTTCACTAAGACTCTTAGCAAGGTTTTCGTGTCAGAATGGGTAATTAACAATAAACTGGTCTTAAATACATCTAAAAACAAAAACATTGTATTTGGTTCAAACCATTCTTAGACCTAAACCTCAACTGGAGTTGTGCATAAAGGGTGTGACCGTTTAAAAAGCTGAACTCCTAGGAGGATATCATGGTCAAGTCATATTGACAAAGTTGTTGTGAAGATGGGGAGAGGTATGTCTGTTATGAAAAAATATATATGTTCTGCGTTTTTGACACATCTACTGTACTAGTTATTCAGGCTCTGATCTTGTCCCATCTTTACTACTGTTCGATAGTATGGTCAGGTGCAGCAAAGAAAGACTTAGCAAAGCTGCAGCTGGCTCAACTTTAGCAGCACGCTTTGCCCTTAACACATAACTAACATCAACAACATGCATGATAGTGTTTAATGGTTGAGGAGAAATTGACTACTTTTTAAGAAACGTGTGTGACAATGCCTAACCACTTGTATAATCTGTTTGCATACACTTCAAACAGACGTACATACCCCATCAGACATGTGACGATGGATTTCGTCACGATACCCAAACAAACAAAAACACTAAATGCGTCGCTCAGTTATGTATCAAGTCATTGTGGAAAGCTCAGCCACCAGAGTTTACTCTGGCAAAAAGTAAGTTTAATTTACAATATGTTGTTGATCTTTTTTTATTTTTTATCACAGCGCCTCACCTCTCTAAAGATCTAATTGAACTTTACTGTATATATGAATAGTGTGTAAATAGCATTTTTGTTGTCTGTCTTTCCAATAACTTTTTAAAATCTAATGTCCTATGATGTTTTTGTCTTACGGTTCTCTACTTTGTCATGTATTTGTACATTTCCTCTGGACCCCAGGAAGAGTAGCTGCTGCATGTTCAGCAGCTAATGGGGATCCTAATAAACTAAACTTAACTGAAAATGCTATTTCCTTTTAAGTATGATTTTCAGTCCAGATCTAGGCTTAATCTGTTTCTTGGAAACAGTCCCTAAATGTTGTCTTTTTTCCAGCTGCTGTGCTGTGGGCAGACTGACGCAGAGAGAACCATGATTCTGCTGACTCCATCCTCTGGTAAGTTCTTGTTTTTGGGTGCCCCTGGGCAAACGTGCATGACAAGGTTTTGATTATCTGTGTCAACACTGGAGATCCTGGTAAGAATCATGCAAAACTTGTATCCTGTTTTTTAACTGTGGTGGTAAGGTACTGTAGTATGCAGTATTTGAGGGTAGATACAGTAGATGGAAATAGTCAAGCCCAAAGGGTCAAGTCAAAGACAGCCACGCATGTGAAGAGCTGGGTTGAGGACAGCTATGAGCCACTAGGCATAATGATGATGATAATAATTGTGTTTAGGTGCTGTAGCTAACATGGAAGTGAGTGGCGTTTTTTCACATCTGAGAACACGTTTTTCCTTAATACTTGTACTAGATTAGAGTTATAGCAGGTTGTCCACTTTCAAATGATACAGTGGATAATACATATTGTTACTCATCAATATATGTGACTATATAGATTTTAATTTAATGCTACAGCAATATCCTTTATTTCTATTTTTTGATGTACTGTTGCACCTTTTTTTCTAAGAGTGTAGGATCAGGTCCCCCCTTTCTTATTCATAATCTAAAAGGCAAAACTGGTCCTAGATCAGCACTTCTACTCTGAGACACTGAATATGGGCCCAGAAATACTCACTTAAAAGTGTGAATGTGTCTAGCTCTGGCTTGATACTTGGATGGTATTTATCAGTGGTGAGACAGTTGACTGGCTGGATTAGGGATCAGACCTGGTGTATCCTTTCCACTGAGTTGTGAAACACAAGATGGCTATTTTGATTTTTCCGGAAGAGTAAGAAGTGTATTTCTGTCATAACTGGGTTATTTCAATATTTTAAAATATTTGCTGTTATTCTAGGCTAAACAGACTAAATATGTCTGGTTATTGTTTCAGCATAGTTGACCATTTTGGGTTTTCTGGTTAGGTTGTCGAAAGACAGGTAATGTAAATGGGTAATGAGAAGCATGCTTGTCAAGTGAACGTAACTTCTTCTTAGAAGTTGTTGTTGGCTTGTGCTTTGTCTCATACACTGTTTTCTTTCAGATGAAGAGTCTGTTGAACTCGACTGGCTTTGGAATCACACGAAGTTCTGTGTGCAAAACAGAATAGTAGGAACATGACTTTAACCCTTTTTCACGTACAGACGTTAGTTTGTTAGACTGTTTTGTTAAGTTGCTATGGTAAGCTTTTTATTTATGTTTATTTTATTTAGTGCTATGTGTGTCTTTTGTCTGCGAAGACAACCTCTTTGCTACTTTTATCATTTCAGTTTATTAACTTCTGTGTGAAATCTAAACTCCCTAGCAGAGCCACAGACACTCAAGAACAAAGATCCCTTTGTTTGCCTTAATTAAAAACCCTCACAGCATTGCAAGGAACAAAAACAGTTCTGGCCATAGTGAAGCAGCTTGCATCATTAGACCTTCCAGCTTGCTAAGTAAGATGACCTATACATAATGCCTTTCAATATATTTCAAGATTCTGTCATTATTATTTCAATGAGAGTCAAATTAAATTGCCCTTACATTCATTCTTTGATTACTTTAACTGTGATGGAATTACTCAGTATTATACAGTTACTTCTGATAGGAACTTTGTTATAATAATACTTGGTTTTCACATAACACATGTATAAGGAAACTGTATTTGCAAGTAATTACTATGCCATTTCTACAAACTATGACAAAGAAAGACAACAGACAAACGGTTAAATATTGATCATTTGTTTAATAGCTTCCCATCCATGTGAAAGTAGCTGCCATGTGTTTGTCATTGTTCCAGGTCACTGGTTTTGCCAGTCAACCAGCTTAATGAATCAGTAGCCCGGTAGAGTCAATGTCTCAGGGTTGCACTATAGTAGTATGTGTGGAGGATAGTCCAGTACTATAGTATAGTACTATGTGTGGACAGTCCCTTACTCCCTCCCCACCAGTCTGTCTCCGCTATAAATGTACAATACACTGCCGGTCAAAGTTGTACAACACCTACTCATTCAAGTGTTTTCATTATTTGGACCATTTTCTACATTGTAGTGAATAGTGAAGACATCAAAACTATGAAATAATACATATGGAATAATGTAGTAACCAAAAAAGTATTAAACAAATCAAAATATATTTGAGATTCTTCAAATAGCCACCCTTTGCCCTGATGACAGCTTGGCATTCTCTCAACCAGCTTCACCTGGAATGATTTTCCAGCAGTCTTAAAGGAGTTCCCACATATGCTGAGCACTTGTTGGCTGCTTTTCCTTCCCTCTGCGGTCCGACTCATCCCAAACCATCTCAATTTAGTTGAGGTCGGCTGATTGTGGAGGCCAGGTCATCTGATTCAGCACTCCAGCACTCTCCTTCTTGGTCAAATAGCCCTTACACAGCCTGGAGGTGTGTTGGGTCATTGTCCTCTTGAAAACAAATGATAGTCCCACTAAGCCCAAACCAGATGGAATGGTGTATCGCTGCAGAATGCTGTGGTAGCCATGCTGGTTAAGTGTGCCTTTAATTTTAAATAAATCACAGACAGTGTCACCAGCAAAGCACCCCCACACTATAACACCATCTCCTCCATGCTTTATGTTGGGAAATACACATGCAGAGATCATTCGTTTACCCACACCACATCTCACAAACACACGGCGGTTTGATCCAAAAATCTCACATTTGGACTCCAGTCCAAAGGACAAATGTCCGCCGGTCTAATGTCCATTGCTCGTGTTTCTTGGCCCAAGCAGTCTCTTCTTATTGGTGTCCTTTAGTAGTGGTTTCTTTGCAGTAATTTGACCATAAAGGCCTGATTCACACAGTCTCCTCTGAACAGTTGATGTTGAGATGTCTGTTACTCTGAAGCATTTATTTAGGCTGCATTTTCTGAGGCTGGTAACTCGAATGAACTCATCCTCTGCAGCAGAGGTAACTCTGGGTCTTCCATTCCTGTGGTGGTCCTCATAAGGGCCAGTTTCGTCATAGCGCTTGATGGTTTTTGCGACTGCACTTGAAGAAACTTTCAAATTTCTTGATATTTTCCGTATTGACTGACTTTCATGTCTTCAAGTAATGATGGACTGTCATTTCTCTTTGCTTATTTGAGCTGTTCTTGCCATAATATGGACTTGGCCTTTTACCAAATAGTATCACCCCCTACCTGGTCACAACACAACTGATATGCTCAAACGCATTCAGAAGGAAAGAAATTCTACAAATGAACTTTTAAGAAGGCACACCTGTTAATTGAAATGCATTCCAGGTGACTACCTCATGAAGCTGGTTGAGAGAATGCCAAGAGCGAAAAGCTGTCATCAAGGCAAAGGGGGCTACTTTGAAGAATCTGATTTGTTTAAAACTTTATTTTGGTTACTACATGATTCCATATGTGTTATTTCATAGTTTTGATGTCTTCACTACTATTATACAATGTAGAAAATAGTAAAATAAAGAAACCCTTGAATGAGTAGGTGTTCTAAAACTTTGGACCAGTAGTGTATATTTGCAAAATAAGTATTACGTGAGTCAATATGACTAACAATATTGACACTATCAAATGGTGTTTACTGTACATACTGAGACAGCCCCCTCATTTGAATGTTTTATTCTGAAAAGTGGAATAGTCTTATCGAATGGTGGGTCTCCAATAAACGTACATACTACTTGGTAAGTGCTACTACTTTTTATTAGTTACATTAATCAGTTTTGTATAGGTTTGTAAATAATGTACAATTTGTATATTAAAAATGATGTTTCTTTGCAAATGTTCATTCTTTGATAACGAAATACATGATTTAATACTGTGCTTCAAAAAATTATAATTGTTACAATCTTAACCACTTATATGTATTTAGGTAATACAATATACTCAATATACTGTTTACAAGTACTACTGTAGTTTGAATGCTTTTGGGTGGGTGCATGGGGCTTTACTTTGGCCCTTTAATTTTCACTTATCTTTTTTCCATATCTTGGTACAACTGCTGATTGCTGTTCTGGTGTTGAGGGGCCACATAAGTAGCAAGTCATATGAACCAAATGAGCCAAACAAGTTGAACCTGATCATTTGCAAAACACAATTGTTATAGAAATGATTATTTAGCGTGTTTGGTTTGTTTGACACCTGTTTAAACAGGATAGCACTTTTGGCATACTGTACAGCAGTATAAGTATGGCCATCAGATATGATCTGGTCCTATAATATCTGTAGTGTTTTAGCAACAATCCTCTTCAGAGCAGCTAAGTGAACCTAAAATAGACCACTAGCTAATAGCAATCCCTGTCCTCACTGTTCTCAGGTTTCTTCCAGCACACCAATAAGCTCTTTCTGAGCGAGCAGGCCACTGGTGTCCAGCTCAAGGAGTTTGTACGCAAAAATGCAGCCAATGCTCTGTCTATGGCCAACATGCTTATGGGCATGGCCTCTATTCTCTGCAGCCTGAACGGGTGAGTGAACATACATATCAGTGTCTGATTTTCTTTAAGAAACTATAGTATGGATTGAATGTTTCTACTAGTAAATGGATTTGTAAGTGGCAGTATTATGTTACAGTAGCGTACATCTGAGTTAATCTGTGAGGCATATGTTTTTTCTAAACACATTTGATTGCCATATTGACAGTTAACACACATGTCCTGCCAAACAAGCTGAGCTGTTGAGGGAAGACCAAGATTAATACAAGCAGCTTAACAAGGTCAGGTCATCTGGCCTTTATCTAAAACATTATACAGCACACTTCAAACACCACCCTTAAAGCATTATTGAAGTTAAATAATATACACTCGTGGCCAGTTTTTATTAGGTATACCCATCTAATACCAGGTCAGACTCCAGAACAGCCTAAATTCTTCAGGGCATGGCTTCTACAAGGTGTAGCATTCAAATGTTGCTCAAATATCAAGGGACCTAAGGTGTGCCACGAAACAATTCCCCACACCACTGCACCCAACCTGTACCGTTGTCACCAGGCAGGATGGGGCCATGGACTCATGCTGCTTATGCCAAATCCTGACTCTGCCATCAGTATGACATAACAGGAGCTGGGATTTGTTGGACCAGGCAATGTTTTTCCACTCCTCAAATGTCCAGTGTTTGTGTTCGCTTGCCCACTGGAGCCACTTCCTTGTTGTTTTTAGCTGATAGGTGTGGAACCTGGTGTGGTCGTCTGATGCAATAGCCCATTCGTGACAAGGACCAATGAGTTGTACGTTCCCGAGATGCCGTTCTGCACACCACTTTTGTACTGCGCTGTTATTTGCCAGTTTGTGGCCCGCCTGTTTAACTTGCACGATTCTTGCTATTCTCCTTCGACCTCTCATCAACGAGCTGTTTTCACCCACAGGACTGCCGCTGACTGTATGTTTTTTGTTTATTGCACCATTCTCGGTTAACCTTAGACCAGGGGTCTCCAACCTTTTCCAGCAGGAGAGCTACTTTAATTTTTTAAAACATGTCATGAGCAACTTTGTTTTCCCCAAATAGGCACATTCTTCTCTCCCCTGCAACTCTTCCCCGAGTTCTTAGTGTACAAGATAAAATAGTGCACTGTTCTCTGTCAATATACATGGTTAATAAACAACTTTAAGGGGGCACTATAAAATCAACAGGTTTTTTTATCTGGCAAATTATGTTCTAAGTTATTTTTTGGCGGTTTTAGATGTACTTTTTTCTCACTCAATTACAATTGTTCAAAGAAAAATAATGAAACTGGATGTTCTGAGTTCATGTCAGTGGTTAAATAACATTAGAATACATTTTTTTTTTAGGTCCGGAAGAACCATTTTTTTTTGTTGGTGTAATTCCCCCTTTTAATTCTATCTTGCTCTTTAATTGCAGGTTTCTGTACCAAATATTAAGTTATGCTTTTCTGATGTATCAAACACTTATGTCATGCAATAAAATAAAATGCAAATGGATTACTTAGAAATCATACAATTGGATTTTCTGGATTTCTGTTTTAGATTCCGTCTCTCACAGTTGAAGTGTACCTATGATAAAAAATTACAGACCTCTACATGCTTTGTAAGTAGGAAACACTGCCGATTTTGCAGGTTATCAAATACTTGTTCTCCCCACTGTATATACTGAGATCATGTGACACTTAGATTTCACACAGGTGGACTTTATTTAACTCATTATGTGACTTGATTGCACCAGATCTTATTTAGAGGCTTCATAGCAAAGGGGGTGAATACATGCAGTTGAAGTTTACATACACCTATTTGGCGTTTGCATACGCCAAAAACATTTACTCCGTTTTTCACAATTCCTGACATAAAAATTCAAAGTCTAGGTCAGATCACCACTTTATTTTAAGAATGTGAAATGTCAGAATAATAGTAGAGAATGATTTATTTCAGCTTTTATTTATTTCACTCCCAGTGGGTCAGAAGTTTACATACACTCAATTAGTATTTGGTAGCATTGCCTTTAAATTGTTTAACTTGGGTCAAATGTTTTGGGTAGCCTTCCACAATAAGTTGGGTGAATTTTGGCTCATTCCTCCTGACAGAAGTGGTGTAACTGAGTCAGGTTTGTGGGCCTCCATGCTTGCACATGCTTTTTCATTTCTGCCCACAAATGTTCTATGGGAATGAGGTCAGGGCTTTCTGATGGTCACTCCAATATCTTGACTTTGTTGTCCTTAAGCCATTTTGTCACAAGTTTACGATAGTCATTATGGCCAAACAGTTCTATTTTCGTTTCATCATACCAGAGGATATTTCTCCAAAAAGTACGATCTTTGTCCCCATGTGCAGTTGCAATCCGTAGTCTGGCTTTATTATGGTGGTTTTGGAGCAGTGGCTTCTTCCTTGCTGAGCAGCCTTTCAGGTTATGTCAATATAGGACTTGTTTTACTGTGGATATAAATACTTTTGTACCGGTTTCCTCCAGCATCTTCACAAGGTACTTTGCTGTTGTTCTGGGATTAATTTGCATTTTTCACACCAAAGTACGTTCATCTCTAGGAGAAAGAACACGTCTCCTTCCTGAGCGGTATGACGACTGCGTGGTCCCATGGTGTTTATACTAGCATACTATTGTTTGTACAGAGGAATTTGGTACCTTCGGGCATTTGGAAATTGCTCCCAAAGATGACCCAGACTTGTGTAGGTCTACAATTGTTTTTCTGAGGTCTTTGCTGAGTTCTTTAGATTTTCCTATGATGTCAAGCAAAGAGGCACTGAGTTTGAAGGTAAGCCTTAAAATGCATCCAAAGGTACACCTCCAATTGACTCAAATTATGTCAATTAGCCTATCAGAAGCTTCGAAAGCCATGACATAATTTTCTGGAATTTTCCAAGCTGTTTAAAGGCACAGTTAACTTGGTCTATGTAAACTTCTGAACCCCTGGAGTTGTGATACAGTGAAATAATTGTTGGGAAAATGACTTGTGTCGTGCACAAAGTAGATGTCCTAACTGACTTGCCAAAACTATAGTTTGTTAACAAGAAATTTGAGTATGGTTGAAAAACAAGTTTTAATGACTCCAAGCTAAGTGGATGTAAACTTCCCACTTCAACTGTATGCACGCACCACTTTTTATTTTTTCACTTCACCAATTGACTATTTTGTGTATTTAAAAAAATAAAAAAAAATAACTAGGCAAGTCAGTTAAGAACAAATTATTATTTTCAATGAAGGCCTAGGAACAGTGGGTTAACTGCCTGTTCAGGGGCAGAACAACACATTTGTACCTTGTCAGCTCGGGGGTTTGAACTTGCAACCTTCCGGTTACTAGTCCAATGCTCTAACCACGAGGCTACCCTGCCACCCATTCCATGAAATCCAAATAAAAATCCATTTCAATTTCAGGTTGTAATGCAACAAAATAGGAAAAATGGGGATGAATACTTTTGCAAGGCACTGTAGCGAGTGAGGAATGGGCACTTTTAGTGTGCCGGTCTAGTGATGGTTCTGTACAGCTGCCACTCATTTCATGGCAGTTTGCATATAAGAAAAAGAATAGATACAAATGACATATTTACTCATGATATACTTCTGCCAGGTAAGCCTACTTTGCAGTTAACATTCAATTGGCAAGTTTTTGGGGAAAGTATTTCTGTCAACCCACGAGACAGTAATCACGTCAACTGGCTACATACAGGGATAGACAAATGTGCACACCACACAGACAGACTGGGCTATATTGCTGGAAATTTGCTTGTCATTTTTAAGCCAATAGTGGCTAACCAGGGGTGGGATAATGTTAATGTTGTGTTTAATTAGATAGTAGCTGGGAGCTTGCAGTGTCTGATACCTGTGATATTTGTTTGAAAGTTTGCGGAAGAACACGTGAATTGCATGTACTTTCAGAATTGTTTGGTGAGCTACTCAAAGGTGAGCTGGGCTGTGAACTACTGGTAGCTCACGATCAACCTGTTGGAGACCCCTGCCTTAGACACTGTCGTGCTTGGAAAAACCCAGGATGCCGGCCGTTTCTGAGATACTGGAACTGGCACACCTGCCACTGACAATCATACCATGCTCAAGGTCGCTTAGGTCACTTTTTTTTGCCCATGCTAACGTTCAATCAAACAGTAACTGAATGCCTCGACGTCTGCCTGCTTTATGTAGCCAGCCACATGACTCACTGTCTTTAGGAGCGAACCATTTTAATGAACTGGCCACTGAGTGTATATGGTGTGACAAGCCCTAAAGTAAGCAGCTAAGTAAGTAGAAGATACAGTACATCTTCTGCCAACAAGCATCCCTCGTGGTGTGACATTATCCTAAGTAGGTTCAGTGGTAACAAACAAGTCATGCGTAGGTTATAATTGTGTAAATACAGTTATCATGTAATGTCTTAGTAATACCTAGTGATTTCTGTATTGTAAAATAAAATTCTACCCAACATTTGACCCTCATTTTCCAGCCACCAACATGCTGCCTGCTGGCTGGTCCTGATTGGCTACCTGCTGGACTTGGCAGACGGGGCAGTTGCCAGGCGACTGGATGCATGCTCTGCACTAGGTGAGTGGAGTGATGTCCATTACCAGGGTTAAACTTCCACAGACACGCTGATGCACTAGCCTGAAACATGTTAGTTTGAAAATGACTATGAGAGGGCAAGACCACACAAACATATGGAACCAGGTTAGTGATGCACACAGCCCAGCCCTCTACTACAGGCACTGGTCATTATAGCTGATGGATCAAAAGGCCTAAAAGGCAACAGTTACTCCTTAAAAGATAGAAAAAGGAGGCATGTATAATGCAGAGAAGTGAATTTACCAATGTGTTTACATATTTGACAGAGATAGAAGCCGGTCAGCATACACTCTTACTTACAAAAATATAGAACCTAAAAAGGTTATTTGGTTGTCTATAGGAGAACCCTTTGAAGAACCCTTTTGGTTCCAGGTAGAACCCTTTCTACAGAGTTCTACATGGAACCGAAAAGGGTTCTCCTATGGGGACAGCCAAAGAATCCTTTTGGAAGTGTAGATACAGTGCCCTCAAAGTATTCGCACCTCTTGACATTTTCCACATTTTGTTGTGATACAGCCTGAGTTTTAAATGGTTTAAATGATCACTGGTTTACACACAATACCCCGTAATGCCAAAGTGGGATTATGTTTTTAGACATGTTTCAGATTCAACAACAAAGACCAGGGAGGTTTTCCAATGTGTCGCAAAGAAGGGCACCTTTTGGTAGAAAAAAAAGTTGAATATTCCTTTGAGCATGAAGTTATTAATTTAACTTTTGATGGTGTATCAATACACCCAGTCACTACAAGGATACAGGCGTCCTTCCTAACTCATTTACCGGAGAGGAAGGAAACCGGTCAGGGATTTCACCAATGGTGACTTTAAAACAGTTTAACGGCTGTGATAAGAGAACTGAGGATGGATCAACAACATTGTAGTTACTCCACAATACAAACCTAATTGACAGTAAAAAATGAAGCCTATACAGAATACAAGTTTTCTACAACATGCATCCTGTTTGCAATAAGGCACTAAAGTAAAACTGCAAAAAATGTGGCAAAGCATTTAACTTTTTGTCCAGAATGCAATGTGTTTGGGGCAAATCCAAAAACGCATGACTGAGTACCACTCTCCTTATTTTCAAGCATAGTGGTGGCTGCATCATGTTATGGATGGACTTATAATTGTTATGGACTGGGGAGTTTTTCGGGAGAAAGGAATTACGAAATACAGCTAAGCACAGGCAGAATCTTAAAGGAAAACCTGCTTCAGTCTGCTTCCCACCAGACACTGGGAGATGAATTCACCTTTCAGCCGGACAATAACCTAAAACACAAGACCAAATATACGTTGGAGTTGCTTACCAAGAGGACATTGAATGGTCCTGAGTGGCCTTCAAAATCTATGGGATGACTTGAAAATAGCTGTATATACCAATGATCAACAACCAACTTGACAGAGCTGGAAAGAAAATATTGTACAATCCAGGTGTGCAAAGCTCTTAGACTTACCCAGAGTCACAGCTGTAATTGCTGCCAAATGGTGGTTCTAACATGTATTGACTCAGTGCTGTGAATACTTATGTTAATGAGATTTATATATTTAATTTTCAATAAATGTGCAAATATTTCTAAAAACATGTTTTCACTGTCATTATGGAGTGTTGAGTGTAAATGGGTGAGAATTTGTTTTAATCCATTTTGAATTCAGGCTGTAACACATTAAGTTGAGCGGTATGGTTACTTTCAGAAGGCACTGTAAGTGACAGCAGATAACTGGTTTTCCTTCTGAAGACCCCATAAGAAAACCTTCTTAAATGACATGGAAAATCCAAAAGGCACCTAAGTGACAGCAAACCAAACGACTTTGAATTGCATTAAGTGTACTTGCTGTCTCTGCTATCCTGATCTGCTTCTATCTTTGTATGTAGTTCAATAAATTCTTCTCTGCATTGCAATGGCTTCATGTTGTTGAATTCCCTCTGCCGTAGGGCTATTTAAAAGACTTGTGTATTATTAGGAAATGGCATAGCTAACGTTTCCATACTCATTGTTCCCGACACAGCACATTCTCAAATGATCACAACATAAAAGTACATACTTTGTACATGACAACCTCCTGTGTGCAGATAGTCACGTCTACACTACCGTGGTCGCCACGGCTGCCTGAAATAGCTCCCAGCAGGTGCACCACAATGCGTCGTCACCCGGACATTTCGGGCTTTGGCTTTGTGTCCCGACAGTATTTTTCTGCATGACTTTGCAGGTGGGTGTTGTTGTACCCCCCCCCCCCCCTTTTTTTTTGTGTCAATTGAACAATCACTTTACGATTAAGCATTCTAATTCGGGGAGATCATGCTCCAATTGTCTGTTTTATCCCAATGCTTTGGGCTCTCAGCATATCTGAAATTGCTAAAATTGTTGACCCCTGTGCTGTGGAATTCCATCTCGTTCATTGGAGCTGGGGTCAAAATCACCTCATGCTCGTCGCTCAGTGAAAACATTCTCCCTGCTCAGGGGGGACAAATAGACTGTGGCATTTGGGAATGTTGTTTACAGAGGAAAGTGGCAGGCCTGAAAGGTTGACACCGAAATGTCCACTACAGACAAACACACTCACGCATGCACGCATGTGCACATACTCACACACACTGATAAGTAGGCCGTTGGCATAAACAAGATTAGATAAACTTGTTTTGCCTTATGTAAGAAGGCATTAGCAGTGAACTAGCCTCACAGCAGTAACATGTTAATCTGTGATCTGTGTGACTCAAAGTTATGAAACAAATGTATAACTAGTCACTTCCTGTCTTCTGGTTCAGGTGCTAAACTGGATGATTTTGCAGATTTCACAACCTTTGGGATTGCAACTTCATTGCTCCTGAGGACACATGCCTTAATGGACAACATCCTGTGCATGTGCTATGTCCTGTCTGTGATTGTCCGACTCTGCTTCTTCTCCAGCGGTAAGGAACGCCTTCAAGCAGAAAAAAAGCATGGTATCCCTTGTGAAATCCTAGCATAATAGCATGATCAATTTCTAGACAGTCTACGAAAACATTTCTTTGTGTATTTGTCATTCAGGAAAAAAACCTCATCTTTGGGTATTTCAGATTCAGAAGTCCTGATGTGGGTTCTGTCTCTTTCTGTGGCTCTTCTTCTCTAGGCATCCCCTTCATGTACCGTGGCCTGCCATGTATCTACTCTTCTGCCATCCTTGCCTGTCTCTCCCTGTTGACCGGAGGTAACATGGTGATCCTGCGGGTCACTGCTGTGGCCATGATCCTCTTCATGGTCAACCAGGGATTCTACCCTCACGACAGGGTCCTGGAGTCACAGGCCTGGAAGAAGGTGGTCTACGCTGGAGGTAATAGTCAAGACCAGTGTTTCTTAATCCTGGTCCAGGGGACCCAAAGGAGTGCACAATTTAGTTTTTGCCCTAGCACTACACATCTTATTGAACTGATGAAATGTTTGAGTTGATTAGTGGAGTCAGGTGTGTAGTGCTAGCCTCATACAACCAGCCTGAACTCACGAGCTTACATCAATGATTTGATTAGTGGAGTCAGGTGTGTAGTGCTAGCCTCATACAACCAGCCTGAACTCACGAGCTTACATCAATGATTTGATTAGTGGAGTCAGGTGTGTAGTGCTAGCCTCATACAACCAGCCTGAACTCACGAGCTTACATCAATGATTTGATTAGTGGAGTCAGGTGTGTAGTGCTAGCCTCATACAACCAGCCTGAACTCACGAGCTTACATCAATGATTTGATTAGTGGAGTCAGGTGTGTAGTGCTAGTCTCATACAACCAGCCTGAACTCACGAGCTTACATAAATGAGTTGATTAGTGGAGTCAGGTGTGTAGTGCTAGCCTCATACAACCAGCCTGAACTCACGAGCTTACATCAATGATTTGCTACACGGATCATTGATGTAAGCTCACAAGATCAGGCTGGTTGTGCGTTGCTAGTGTAGAGCTAGGCCCCCATGACCAGCATTAAGAAACATAACCAGTAGAAAAGTGTTGTGGAAATTCAGTACTGAGAGAGATTTGGTCATTTCTTCAAACAATCAAGGAGCATCATAAGCCACTCTGGCTTCATCCTGTCGTTATCTGCAGTTGGGTTGTTGTCTTAACCCCATGCTGACTTAGTTTCCCAGATGCAAGGATGCTTTTGAGACCATGAGGAATTGTTCTACTCCTAAGCTATCTCTAGTTAAACACATTCTTGTCTCTGTAATGCAGTCTTTAACCCATTTGTCAGCTCAAGCCATCTCCAGTGACCATGCACCCAGATTAGCTGCAGGGAAGTAGAGTGGAGCCCATGAAAACACAGACACTAGCAGGACAGAAATGTCTTACCATTAGTTAAATATCAATTGTTAACCATCAATATCAAATAGACCAGGTAAATATGTCATTTTTCTATCACAAGAGGTAGTAGAGAGGAATTGAATTAGCTGTTGAAAAATAAAGGCGAAGGCTTGAACTGTTCCGCCTCTGTCCCACCCCCCTGGACGCCTCTTCCCTTGAGCTAAACAGCCGTATCACATTCTGCGCATCATGTGTTACGTAGCTGCTCACTTCACGTTTCCCACTTTACTCACTGTCAGTCGTGAATGATAATTCTTCAAGTTTTACCGGTGAAACATCCACATGGGAATATGCATTTTAGATATTCTTGAATTATGTACAGTGTTTCGTGATAGAATTTTAAAGCAGGCGGTGCTAAACTGCAGTATTCTTGTGTTTTTGTTTCAATCAAAGCACATGTTATACCTGGTGGCGCATGCTGTGTAGTTTTGACCGCATGTGAGAGAAATGCAATCATTCACACAATCATCCTAAAATATCAAGACATTTCTCAAGAAATTAGTTGGCTGTTTTTGTCTTACATTAATATTAGCATATTATATTTGGTTATGTAGAATACTAATGAAACATTATGTTATCTTGCAGACATTGATTCAGCTGATCTAACTTTATTAAACAAGCACCATTCTCCATTTATTGAAACTCACTCGAGTAGCCTATTCTCTCGGGCAGCTGAACATTCTACACGTGACGGCGGGTCGTTCTTGAATTGCGATGTCATTTAGAATCAACTAATATGTCAGCTCCATGACTTTAAATAGTTTTGATAATGTTGAACATTGACACCAGTAGGAATAGAAACACCAATGATACATTTTAGGTAAATTAGTACTGTCTTAAATGGAGGCCACAGATGGTCAAATCTAAGGCCATTAAACCTTTAAAAAAAGATTGACTTAAGTGATATGATTAATCACAATATGATTTCCCTTCATTTAAATTGAGTAACACCAAGTGACACTTTGGATTTAGTCACACCAAAATGATCAATGGAGTCCTCAAATTTATGACATACTAAAAGGGTGTGATTAGCTAGTAATTTAATATAGACCCCTCCCTAATAACTTTGCCACTGGAGGGAATGCTCAAGGTCCTTGTATGACTGATTTTTCCACACTGCAACACCAATGACCTAAAACCTAGGGAAACATTTGTTTAAAAAAAGGTATTTAAATATTTTTTATTTTTTATTGATCTCTACAATTTTGCTTATTTTCTAGCATTTAAAATAATAGATAAACCTCTCAATCCCCAAAACATGTCACTACAACTCTACCGGGTTACTACTGGGGCAAGCCAAAGTACTTTAAACAATGCATAAACATCAAGTTTTGCAGTATAAATGGCTCGCTTTATGTTTTATCATTGATAAAAAGTTCAATATAAACACAAACTTGTATGATGTGTGGCAATTTGTCGTTTTAAAGAGTTTTTCATGGTTGCAAAGGCAAGGGAGCAAATGCCACCATAATTCAAGAACAACTCAGGCGATAGGCTAACCATGTTTGACAATGACAACATGCCCGTCAATTCAAGTGATCAGTCTGCCGCAAATAGGTTACAATGTGCGTGGGCACAGTTACAACAACTTGCCGAAGTTTGTACACCAGACCAAGATATCCGATCGTGTGAGTGAGAACAGAAAAGAGGGGCAAGTGGCAGCAGGAGCAGCATCTACTGAAACGTTTTTGGGTAGTCTAGAGAAGGCTGGGTTGTTTACCTATCAGGAAGACCGTCCAGAGAATTCGGCCAAGCAGCCACTCCATTAAAATAAAGCCTGGGAAACACTTTTCTGTGAAACATCCAATGTACCATTTTAGTTTAAAGAGGTGTTAAAACAAATGTATGTTTGGTCCTGTAAAATCTATTGGGATGTTGATACCAGGTACTTTACGCATGTGAGCAGTAAAGAGTCCTCTCTTTCAGAATAAAAGTTCATACTTAAATCTCAAATGAAAGTTTAGGAAGTTTATTCATGTTTCAGATCCCAAAAATCCAGCAATGAGAAAGGTAGGTTATTCGTTTAGCTAGGCTATTCATCACATTTTTCTGTTTTGTTTTGCAGGAGTTGTCATCGTGTTCTGTTCCTCTTTCCCTCCGGCATGTGTGTACTACCTGTTGTGGTCTGTGTCCTACATTTTGTTCCCAACAACACTATGGAGCTGCAAAGTGTAGTAGGCATTAAAGGCCTTGCTACAAATTCACACTCGCACATGGCTTGTCAACAGGCTGTCCAGTGGGGTTAACTAAAGCGCCCAGACTGCTGCTGCCTACAGAGGATCGAAACAGGACGTAAGAGGACGTTGTAATGTTTTTGTAAGATTGAACTGCCTTCTTCATCATGAACACTTGATGGATACTGTACCTTAGCCATTTTGTTTTTGAATAAGATAGGGTTTGGGTATCTGTAGCTATTATGTTTGTACAATACAACTGCAGAGTCGTACTGTACTGCCTAGTGTGTGTGTGTGTGTGTGTGTACTGTATCATCCTTATGCACAAATTGTGCTTGAGATTACTTCAACAATAATACAAAAAAAGTATTTTCAGTCATTAATAAAGTCATTGAGTAGCAGTTTTTACTGTAAAGAATAAGAAAATGTCAACAGTTTTTGCAGTAAAAAAAAACATGGCCCCCTTTTTATTTTTCTGAACATATATTCAAACTAGATTCAAACATGCTTTCAATTTGTAAGATATTTGTAATACAAAAAAAAGTTTCATTATATTGCAGATACAAACCAAGTCAATTAAATCATGTTTTTTAAATTATGGAAGACACTACCATCTCGAGATCTTATGTTCTACTGTACTTAAAATAACTACCAAAGTGATTGTACATAAGAATTGTGTGTGGATATGGGATTGTTGAGAAATATAGTTTTTTTATTTTCCCATCAACTGCATTCTTTAATTGGAATAGTATTTTTTTCTTCCTTAAAATGTTCTAGCCATTTTCAGACAAGATTAGTTTGCTTTTATTGCTAGCAAAATGTAATCGTGCTTTAATTTAAGACAATTGGGACAATTAAGCATTTTTTTCTTCTTTTGGCTCTATACTTGGTTTGGATTTGAACTCAAACAATGACTATGAGGTTAAAGTGCAGACTGCCAGCTTTAATGTGAAGGTATTTCATCCATACTGGGTGAATTGTTTAGAAATGACATCACTTTTTCAAAAACAAAAAATTCCTGTGTGTAGTAAAACATTACATTTTTGGTCCCATATTTGTAGCACGCAATAATTACATCAAGCTTTTGACTCTAAAAAATGTTGGATGCATTTGCTGTTTTGTTTTGGTTGTTTCATATGGTTTTGTGCCCAATAGAAATGAATGGTACATGATGTATTGTGTCATTGGAGTCACTTTTCCTGTGAATAGAAATGTTTCTAAGCACTTGGTAGAACACATTGTAGCACAGATAATCCTGAATGAGTCGTGAATAAAAATGATAACCGCCCCTGTTATTGTAATGGTGAAAGTTTAGCATGTCTTGTGGGGTCTGATACTTTTTCACTCATTATTCATGGTTCATTCGGGATTATCTGTAATCGTGGTAGCATCCACATTGATATAGAAGTGTTTAGAAACATATTATTTTCAATAAAAGTCAAACAAATTACACAATACATTATTTACCATTAATTTCTATTGGGCAGAAAATAATCTGAAACACAACTAAAACAAAGAGCAAATACATCCAACAAAATTGTTATTGAATATGGGACCAAATAGTACTTTTTACTACTTTAATACACAAGTGAATTTGTCCCTCCCATTTTAGGGGAGCAGTGTACAAAAAGTCCTGTCATTTCTAAACGGTGAACCTGCTATGGATTACCCACCCACCACCAGCATGGCTTTGTTTATGATTTAGAAACCGCTGCAAAAGTTATTCATCTTGGACCATGTTGAGCCAAACAGTCCTCTGTCCACTTGACTGCCTGAACCATGGAGCACATACTTGTTTTATTTTACCATACAATTATCACAAGCCATTGGATAATTTTGTCATTTACCATACAATTATCACAAGCCATTGGATAATTTTGTCAATTTTCGCTGTATTATATATATATATATATATATGGTATATTGCGTGATATGTTAGCATTTCGCAAACCCGCTACCACTGTCACCCCAAGATGAACGGTTTTGATTCACTACACGCTTCACTGCTTTGATTGGTGTAATGTTGGCAAGAAACCACAAATGTCTATACAGATAATGAAAATGGACCTGCAAAAAATAATTTTAGGAACTTCTAGACGAATTGGTTGTTTAGCCAATAAACCGCTGCGTGCGCAACTATGGGGTATAATAGACGGGGTTAGCTTAGATTGTTGACAAAACTATATTTCATCTCCAATGTTTATTGAAAACATAAATACATTTGCACAATGAACACGTGTCTTTCATACATCGTTGTTGGTTAGCTAACAAGCTACTTTTAGCCAAATTAGCGTGATATGAAATCAGTCGAAACACTTCAAAACAAGGCACGGTATCAAGAACAAAAAACTAGCTGAAACGAGCCATTTACGATTCCCCACACATGGTAGTCTCATTGTTGCTAGCTATCTGCCCATCTAGAATCACGACACACGGACTTCTGCCCCATTGAAGCGTGCATTGTTGTCGCGACGTCAGTTAACCCATCTAAAGTTACATGTAATGTGTGGCGTGTCATTTCACTTCCCCTGTGAGAACCATGAGCACGGACAGACTTGGTTTTGCAGTGCCGCAGCTGAAACCTGCCAGCAGCCTACCGAACAAAGTTTGCACCGTGTCCATTACAATGTAGACAAACGCATATCACCTATCTTTCAATATTCATTCAAACTATTTCAATGGCGGGTTCGCAGATGCAATTTATGGACGATGCCAAAACTTGAGATAACATATGGCGAAGTCAGAGATAAGCCAGTGGTTTCCATCTGTGGCAAAGTTGTCCCTAAACCAATGTTTATGACAAATCCAGCTCCAGAACGAGCTATAGAGCCAGCTGGCTAATCTTTTGAATACGGTGTAGTAAAAAACACGAGGTTAGAAAGACACAGCTGTCAGTGTCCTTATTCGTTGATGTTTATCAACTCCACATAGACAGTCGCACCCTCAATTTGCGAATATGTATGTATATGTATCCTTCGTCATTCTTTGGTGGTCGACCCTAAATGTGCATTTCCTCTTTGTATCCTTCGTCATTCTGCGGTGGTCGAAACGTTGAAATACTGGCGGAAACTTTCTCTGGGGGGGTGGGCTCCTTTAAAGCAGGGGTTCCCAAACCTTTTCACTCAGGCCCCCTTCCAGCATTGGGGAACACCCTGCGCCCTGTATATTTCTATGGGCACAAGCACTATTCATGACATAAACTGTTCACACCCCTCCTGTTGGCAGAGAGAATGACATGTCTATGTATTCATGTGATATTTGAAAGATTCAAACATTACAACAAAATCTATGGGCAAAGAAACCTAGCTAAAAAACGTTAGCTGACATGGGCTAGTTGATCTGGACATTCCGACAAGTTATAAATAGCTCACTAAGCAAGGTATTCAATGACACATGAAAACTGATGATGCATTTCGAAATTTCACCTTGTGCATTCTACTAATACTCTTGAAAGTTGTAAGTTGAAAGCCGGACTGCGTTCCCCCTTGGGTGAGCCTCACAGTTTGGGAACCACTGCTTTAAAGGCCCAGTGCAGTAAAAAACATTAATATCCTGTGTCATATATGTCCACACTACAAGGATGGAATAATACAGTGAAAATGATAATCGCCTTTTAGTGTGAGAGCTGTTTGAAATGAGCCTGTTTTGGTGGGATGGAGTTTTGGTCTGCCTGGTGACATCACCAGACAATAAATTGACCAATAAGAAAGAGTTCCAATTCTCTCTGCCAATAACAGCTAGTTTCCCTCTTCCCACTCTGACAGTCCTTTTAATTTGACTTACACATGACATTGTGGTCAGACTTGTGAACATAGCTTTATATTTGGTGTTTGCGTACCTCTGCTTCTGTTTTAGAAGGCTTTACATAATTTTAAAAATGCTTTACCATCCCATTGCTTGTATTAACCTAAGGTACAGTGAATAGTTAAACATGATTTTTTAGTTCAGTTGATAACCTGTACCCTTTCACACTATAGTGCCAGCCCGAACCATTCTGTGCTGGCTTAGATGCATTCCTTTCCCACGGTCATTTCCAGTAGGATTTCAACAACTATAGTGGGTGTGTAACCAGTCCTGCACAGATCATCTTGGCCTGGTTCGGCTCACCTCAGCTCAGTAGTGTGAAAAAGCTTTGCAGTTACTTTTAAGCGTGAGTCATGAGGACAAAATGTTGTCCGGAATATTCCTGTTCTTGATCCATTTCCGCATGCCTCGGTGTGTTATTCTGAAAATGGTGGTTTGTACCTCTCTTTAGAATTTTAGATATGAGTGTGCGATGGAGACAATGTGATGATGGGTTTGTTTTGAATTGGCTTAAGAGACAATAGCAACAGGACAGTAAAACTATAAATGTCACCTCCACGCCATCCAAACGGCTTGTTTGTTGGCATCGCGGTCAATGATACGCAATGTTATGAAAATCAACAGTGTTGAGTGTGTGCAGTACAGTTTTACATATCGTGATCACAGTGACTTCAAGCCAGTCTCATTGTGGGCATTAACTGTATGGCTACAATATTACATGTCTCATTACTACTGTTAAAGGCACAGGAGTGGTCCTCACCAAATGATAAACTAGTAAAACATCTTATGAAGATCTCTATTTTAAATTCTGTAAATGTTTTGACAATTAAAGTGGTGATATAATAACTTGCCTGGTTTCATGACACTGGGGACAATATGACATCAAGAACACTATTCTTACATTTGTACAATTTCTTAAAATATGTTCACTTGTGATGGCCTAAAAATGTGAGTAGACAATAACAATATAGTGGCAGATCTTTTTTTTCCCCTTACATCCATTTATGTGCTAAAAGGGACACGTTCAAATATGCAATCTTACAATAAGGCTTTGTTGCATCCTCCATACAATACTTCCACACCCTCATGCACCCTCATTATGTCAACCCATTTACAACATTTCAGCATAATAAAATAATCTCTCTGAAAGTTTATAACACATTTGATACCACAGTACAGTACACATCAACCTAAAATCAACTACAGCCATGCTTTGTCATGGACTCACCCCTTGCTTCTAGCTTCTTCATTCATGAATGTGATGCCTTGGACTAGATATTTAGGGCAGCACACCTGCCCTCTTGATGTAGTCAGTGATATCCATGTCCTCTGGGATGTAGATATCTTTAGTGCCAGCAAGGTATGTGTAAGACCCCAGAAGCTTGATGATGGCGGAGAACACAGGCCGGTCCTTGAAGCTCCACATCCAGCAGTACTTCATCAGGTCATACCTGGAGAGAGAGAGAGACCGGTGAATAGAATAGAATGAGAGCATAATTAGATTAAATATCAGCTACAACATGGAGGCATTACACAGCTAATAATGGGCTTTACATTGGCTATGGCATAATTACATGTATATTCTTATGGTTTAATGTGAATATTATAGACAGAATGTTTTTGGCCAGGGATGGGCACAGACTTACAAGGGTCCCCCACAGTTGTCTGGCCTCTTCATCCTGTATGATTTCTGTAGGTGGAGGAACACACGCTCCGGCTCCAGATCAGGGTAGGGGGGAGAGCCTGAGGGAGCGATATGAAAAATAAAAAAAATATTGAAGACTACTAAAAACAAATATATAAAAAAAACGAATTGAAAATATTGTTGTCTTATTGTAAAGGTAGGCCTACATTTCCAAATTACTTAAATCAGATATCAGCAAAGTAACAGTTACCCAATGTGATCAATTCATACAGAAAGATTCCAAAAGACCATCTGAGGGGGAGAGAAAACAAGTTATCAAGCATGTTGAGATGTTACAAAAAAACAACTGAAAGTCATGTAGAAATAATATGTCAGAACGTTAATAAAATCAAACAAACATTTGGTTAATGTACACTCTACACTATGGGCCAGATTCCCAAGCACAGGTTAAGTTTAGTTCTGGACAAAAAAAACTAGTTCAATGGAGATTTTTTTCATTGGGAATGCTTTAGTCCATGAATGGGCTTAATCTGTGTCCGGGAAAGGGGCCTAAATGACCCAAAACTCACACATCACTCCTGTCTGTGGTTGGGTGCTTCATCATCCTCTCTGGAGCCTGCCATTTGAGAGGGACCTCAGCTGTTCTCCGATTGGCCAGTTTGTCATTCTGGCACCTGCGATAGGCCAGTTTGTCAGTCTGGTGCTGGCGGATCTCGAAGGCCAGGCCCAATCCAGATACCCTCACAGAGAACCCTGGACCAATCAGGATGTTCTGTGCAGCAACATTACCATGTACAAGCCTGTGCTCTGACAACAGATAGTCCTGAAAGAAGATTGTAGAAAAAAAAAATATTGTAATAATAATGGTGTGCTTGAATGCAGAAACCTGGATATAGTTGATGTGATACTTTAAATTGCTTGGATTACATGCTCAAAGTCATTGTATTCTAGCAACTGACTGCAGTACCAATATTCTCCATGAGGTGTCATTTATTGATGATAAAACTGTTGTATAAATCACATTGGTATCCTATATGCACCTAGGACATTACACTGTATTCACTGCAAAGAGCTTGTTGTGGTACTGTATTTTGGCCTTCCATTGGATATTAGATCTCTCCAAATGCAACATAAAATCACTTACCAGGCCTGCTGCCACCTGCTTTGCCACCAAAAACACTGATCTCTCTGAAAAGTGTTGCAGTGGATCCAAGGGCTCCGAATCACTCTGGAGAACAGGGAAATTAATTATTATTCAGTCAACTCAGGGGGATGCTCAGTATTCAATTTCTGAAATTAAAGTGACCAATTATTTATCTGTAGACCATTCAATTAATGACTTCAATTTGAATGAAATGTAACTGAAAAATGGAATAATGAATTATCATCATATTGGGAATAGAAATACAGTATTATTCATATTCAACATGCTTGATTTGTGAGGGCTCTGGTGAGTATGATTTCCAATGTATTTGTTACAGCAAATAAACATGAACTTAAAGTCCCACCCATTGTTGTCTTACATTTCTCAGGGTCCAGAGGTAGTGCAGAAGGTTGCCAGGACTACAAGCCTCCAGTACCAGGTACATAGGTAGTCTCTGTGTCTGACAGTACAGCATCCGGACCAGGTTCTGGTGTTTACACACGGTACCATGGAAAAGGATCCAGTCAACAAACTTCTTTGCCTCAGGCTCATTTATGCCTCCTGAAAGGAGATTTTTTATTTATTTTTTACATTTATTCAACTAGGCAAGTCAGTTAAGAACAAATTCTTATTTACAATAACGGTCTACCCTGGCCAAACTCTAACTCGGACGACCCTGGGCCAATTGTGCACCGCCCTATGGGACTTCCAATCACAGCCGGTTGTGATATAGCCTGGAATCGAACCAGGGTCTGTAGTGATGCCTCGAGTACTGAGATGCAGTGCCTTAGACCACTGTACCACTTGGATCAAAGTTTTTAACTTCTTAAAGAAGGAACAAAATCATAAAAATCCTAATCCATTGCAGTGGGATCCTCTAGGAGTAAAATGTAAAAATTCTGTATGTTTTTACCTGCGAGGTACACACAACTCCCCCATAACTCAAACTTGCTTGGGGCAATATCTCCAAAAACATGCAGCAATGTCCCACACACAGCCTGTATAAAACTGTACAAGCATATACCTCGGAGTGTCTTGACCACTATAGCACTGGCTATATCCTTTCTTCTCATTGTGCCTCTGCAGATAGGACCATAGTGGCCAGTCTGCCAGAACTCCAGCCCCTCCAGAGTACATTCTCCTGGGATCTCCCACAGACTCACTGGGCTACTGGACACACACTCCTGACCTGCTGGACGCAACGCAGTACTGTGCTAAACATTTGTGATGACATGCATTTGAATTGCAACTTGAAGTTGTTTCTTGAGGTTGATATTTTAATGTTTTTACAATGTCCTGTGCCTTGCTTGGCAGTAGAGGGCTCATGTTAGTCATGGTTCAGAGTGTGCATACTGATGCAGTGTTGATATGAACAGGAACAGATTTCATTAACAATTATTTTTACATCATAATTCACTGTGGTGAATTCACTAGACAATATTACAGATCTAACACAGGCTGATATTTCCAATAGGTTTAAGTTTACCCCGATTGGTGTAATGGGCAGGGATGGAGGTCCTCTCTGGTGCTGCTCTTCTTCTATGGAAGAGACTGCACAGTATGCTGGTCACAACAACCACTGTGCTGAGAGCCAGGAGAGTGGGGACAATGATCACAGCTAATGTGCCTGATCCTTCCTCATCTGAATACATACACACAGTTCAGATGGTATGAGGGGAACACAACACAATGACTGTAACTGGTGCAGTCAGACAGACAACTGGTGCGTTAAACTTGTCTCTTGTTGCACATCTAATATTTGATCTGAGCTGGTGTTGATGAGACTGTTGTAGTTTACACATGGGAACATAAAATACTTACAGCACAGAGGGTCTGAGGTGTTGTTGCATGGAGACGCCTGCACATCCATAGATTACAGGTGGTTCTTACCATTTCTTACATCTTCAGGAAGAGAGATTAATCCAACATAAGGCCTATGAATGGAAGAATATAATCAACATAGTATTATTTTGGTCTATAAACACTTTTATGATGGGAGCATCCATTCAGAGCCAGTCAGGTAAAAGCTATAATGGTTGACCAGCAAAAAAATCATAATAATGCTAGTAATATACAATAATTGCACCACATCAATACAGGATGATAAATCAGGTGTAGTTAGTTGACTTTAACATTTCAACAACAGGAAGAACTGCTGTAGTCATTTTGCAATGGCCTAGACCAGTGGTTCCCAACCTTTTTCCGTTACTGTACAACCAACGGAATATTGCTCTGCCCGGAGTACCCCTTCATGTTAATTTTACCAGTAGGCCGATGGTCTCATGAGTCTTCTCAAGTATCCCCGTGGTTAGGCCAAGTACTCCTACAGTCGGTATCCTACCCCTGGTTGGGAACTACTGGCATAGACCACATAACAAACTAACACTCTTCCAAGCAAGACAGAGAACTGTAAGAACAGCGTGTCCTCACAGATACCAAATGAAACTGAAGTTATGGACGCCGGCAACTTACCAGGGAGATATCAAGGAAATGTGTCTCCATGTGCCTACCTGTAATATTTGAGTGAGCTCTCGTGACAACAGCTTTTAGAAGATACACACTTTTCTAACGTCGAATGCCCTCTGCTCTGGCTGAGCGGGCTATGGCCATGAAGGTGACCGCGGTAAGTTGACTGACTGTTAATTATTAACGAGGACATTTTGTGACTAACTATTTATTTAACTACTGAGATAATATTGAGTAAACGTGATGTTATATTTGTCTAGTACGCCTTTTCTGCTTTTCGTATGTGTCCTCCATTCACAGGTGTCCCCATCATAGACTTCGATATTATCTATCATGTCGTTTGTGAGAGCATGGATAGCACGATTGAGGCCATCTCCATAGTGGTGGCGTGGAGTCCCATGCCGAAAAAATTTGAACATTTTCAAATACTTGTGAATATAAAATATTTGCCAAATATATTTTCATACAAATGTATGTATTCCAAATACTGTACATTTACAAATGTATGTCACGCATTTAAATACATTTCAAAATGCGTACAAAATGTTTTATTTTTTGGGGATATATTTATTAACATGTATCCTAATTCCAAAAATATTCTTTCCGTATGGGGTCTACCGTTTCCGGAAGCGATTTCACCATTCATTTTGTGGACTCGGTTCATTCAAACATCGTTTTAAGCTTTGTTTTACTATTGACAGTTACAGCAGATTTTGGGGGGATTGGGTATCGATTTGCTCTCCATAAATATTAGTGATGGGTATTCGGGGTCTTTTCAGTGAGCCGGCTCGTTCGGCTCAGCTCTATTGGCTCCCAAAAGGCTCTTTAAAAAATGTTTTGTATTTTTTCAAGTCAAACAGTTTGCGATAGTTTGACTATGATTGGTGTTAAAACAATTCTTATTAAATTAAATCATACTCTACCTTAACCACAATGTATTTAAAAATGTGTTGGTTTGTTATGAAAAATAATGCTATTAAACATTTTTATTTAAAGTATAACTTTTTAATGTATATAAACAAAGTGCATATAAATCGAACAATTCAAAACGAATACAATCTGAACAACATAATAATAGAATATTGCACCATATCGAAGAGAAATAAATAACAATGTGCAAAACTGCAGCATCCCACTTAAAACATTAAACTGGTCCCTCTTTTCTCTCCTGTATTGCCATGTTTATAACCAACAGCACACAGCAATGCTGACCATATTTTTCTTTTGAGAGATTTGCATTCAGAAACGCAAGCTGCCTTACTTTCGAGGGGCTGATGCGGTTTCTTATCTCAGTAATTATTTGTCCCGTTTTCGAGAAGACCCTCTGAGGGAATGAATGTGGCCACTATGCAGAGTCTCCCTGTCATGACTTTAGTAAGCCGTGGGTAGATAGAGGCCTTGTTCTTCCACCAGCTCAGAGGATCTGCAGATCTTTGGAGGGGCTCCTCCAAATAGGATCGGACCTCCATTATGGCATCTGCTGAGGGATTCCTTTGTGCTACATCCCCAGTTGCTCTCTCGTCAAACAGCAGACGTTTGTGGCATTATTGCTGGGGCTTCTGCTCCATCTGATCCCTCTTCTTCCTGTTGCCCTGGTGCCTGAGCCAGCTGAGGTTATTCTTTGAAGAGCCTCATCAATCGCTCTGGCATCACTGAAGGCTAACTTCTTAAACCTGGGTCAAGTGCAGCGGTTTCTGATAGCACGTTATTATATTCCATTCTGCGGAACTTTCTGTTCATTGATGAACATAGGGTGTCCATCAACTCTCACATGTCCTGTGGTTACATTTGCTTCTCTCTGGCGGCTGGCTGTGATTCGCTGTAGACCCTTACACAGGAGTCTGCAGCTGAAAAGAGTGAACAGTAACTTATTAGTTCAGGTTCATGTTTTGTCTAATGATACTAAAATCTAATTTATTTATATAGCCCTTCTTACATCAGCTGATATTTTTTTATTTCACCTTTATTTAACCAGGTAGGCAAGTTGAGAACAAGTTCTCATTTACAATTGCGACCTGGCCAAGATAAAGCAAAGCAGTTCGACAGATACAACGACACAGAGTTACACATGGAGTAAAACAAACATGCTGTCAATAATACAGTATAAACAAGTCTATATACGATGTGAGCAAATGAGGTGAGAAGGGAGGTAAAGGCAAAAAAGGCCATGGTGGCAAAGTAAATACAATATAGAAAGTAAAACACTGGAATGGTAGATTTGCAATGGAAGAATGTGCAAAGTAGAAATAAAAATAATGGGGTGCAAAGGAGCAAAATAAATAAATAAGGTAGTTGTTTGGGCTAAATTATAGGTGGGCTATGTACAGGTGCAGTAATCTGTGAGCTGCTCTGACAGTTGGTGCTTAAAGCTAGTGAGGGAGATAAGTGTTTCCAGTTTCAGAGATTTTTGTAGTTCGTTCCAGTCATTGGCAGCAGAGAACTGGAAGGAGAGGCGGCCAAAGAAAGAATTGGTTTTGGGGGTGACTAGAGAGATATACCTGCTGGAGCGTGTGCTACAGGTGGGAGATGCTATGGTGACCAGCGAGCTGAGATAAGGGGGGACTTTACCTAGCAGGGTCTTGTAGATGACATGGAGTCAGTGGGTTTGGCGACGAGTATGAAGCGAGGCCAGCCAACGAGAGCGTACAGGTCGCAATGGTGGGTAGTATATGGGGCTTTGGTGACAAAACGGATTGCACTGTGATAGACTGCATCCAATTTGTTGAGTAGGGTATTGGAGGCTATTTTGTAAATGACATCGCCAAAGTCGAGGATTGGTAGGATGGTCAGTTTTACAAGGGTATGTTTGGCAGCATGAGTGAAGGATGCTTTGTTGCGAAATAGGAAGCCAATTCTAGATTTAACTTTAGATTGGAGATGTTTGATATGGGTCTGGAAGGAGAGTTTACAGTCTAACCAGACACCTAAGTATTTGTAGTTGTCCACGTATTCTAAGTCAGAGCCGTCCAGAGTAGTGATGTTGGACAGGCGGGTAGGTGCAGGTAGCGATCGGTTGAAGAGCATGCATTTAGTTTTACTTGTATTTAAGAGCAATTGGAGGCCACGGAAGGAGAGTTGTATGGCATTGAAGCTTGCCTGGAGGGTTGTTAACACAGTGTCCAAAGAAGGGCCAGAAGTATACAGAATGGTGTCGTCTGCGTAGAGGTGGATCAGAGACTCACCAGCAGCAAGAGCGACCTCATTGATGTATACAGAGAAGAGAGTCGGTCCAAGAATTGAACCCTGTGGCACCCCCATAGAGACTGCCAGAGGTCCGGACAGCAGACCCTCCGATTTGACACACTGAACTCTATCAGAGAAGTAGTTGGTGAACCAGGCGAGGCAATCATTTGAGAAACCAAGGCTGTCGAGTCTGCCGATGAGGATGTGGTGATTGACAGAGTCGAAAGCCTTGGCCAGATCAATGAATACAGCTGCACAGTAATGTTTCTCATCGATGGCGGTTAAGATATCGTTTAGGACCTTGAGCGTGGTTGAGGTGCACCCATGACCAGCTCTGAAACCAGATTGCATAGCAGAGAAGGTATGGTGAGATTCGAAATGGTCGGTAATCTGTTTGTTGACTTGGCTTTCGAAGACCTTAGAAAGGCATGGTAGGATAGATATAGGTCTGTAGCAGTTTGGGTCAAGAGTGTCCCCCCCTTTGAAGAGGGGGATGACCACAGCTGCTTTCCAATCTTTGGGAATCTCAGACGACACGAAAGAGAGGTTGAACAGGCTAGTAATAGGGGTGGCAACAATTTCGGCAGATAATTTTAGAAAGAAAGGGTCCAGATTGTCTAGCCCGGCTGATTTGTAGGGGTCCAGATTTTGCAGCTCTTTCAGAACATCAGCTGAACGGATTTGGGAGAAGGAGAAATGGAGAAGGCTTGGGCGGGTTGCTGTTGGGGGTGCAGTGCTGTTGACCGGGGTAGGAGTAGCCAGGTGGAAAGCATGGCCAGCTGTAGAAAAATGCTTATTGAAATTCTCAATTATGGTGGATTTATCAGTGGTGACAGTGTTTCCTATCTTCAGTGCAGTGGGCAGCTGGGAGGAGGTGTTCCTATTCTCCATGGACTTTAGTGTCCCAGAACTTTTTTGAGTTAGTGTTGCAGGAAGCAAATTTCTGCTTGAAAAAGCTAGCCTTGGCTTTTCTAACTGCCTGTGTATAATGGTTTCTAGCTTCCCTGAACTGCTGCATATCACGGGGGCTGTTCGATGCTAATGCAGAACGCCATAGGATGTTTTTGTGTTGGTTAAGGGCAGTCAGGTCTGGGGAGAACCAAGGGCTATATCTGTTCCTGGTTCTAAATTTCTTGAATGGGGCATGTTTATTTAAGATGGTTAGGAAGGCATTTTTAAAGAATATCCAGGCATCCTCTACTGACGGGATGAGATCAATATCCTTCCAGGATACCCCGGCCAGGTCGATTAGAAAGGCCTGCTCGGCGAAGTGTTTCAGGGAGCGTTTTACAGTGATGAGTGGAGGTCGTTTGACCGCTGACCCATTACGGATGCAGGCAATGAGGCAGTGATCTCTGAGATCTTGGTTGAAGACAGCAGAGGTGTATTTAGAGGGCAAGTTGGTTAGGATGATATCTATGAGGGTGCCCGTGTTTAAGGCTTTGGGGAGGTACCTGGTAGGTTCATTGATAATTTGTGTGAGATTGAGGGCATCAAGTTTAGATTGTAGGATGGCTGGGGTGTTAAGCATGTTCCAGTTTAGGTCGCCTAGCAGCACGAGCTCTGAAGATAGATGGGGGCAATCAGTTCACATATGGTGTCCAGAGCACAGCTGGGGGCAGAGGGTGGTCTATAGCAGGCGGCAACGGTGAGAGACTTGTTTTTAGAGAGGTGGATTTTTAAAAGTAGAAGTTCAAATTGTTTGGGTACAGACCTGGATAGTAGGACAGAACTCTGCAGGCTATCTTTGCAGTAGGTTGCAACACCGCCCCCTTTGGCAGTTCTATCTTGTCTGAAAATGTTGTAGTTTGGAATTAAAATTTCAGAATTTTTGGTGGTCTTCCTAAACCAGGATTCAGACACAGCTAGAACATCCGGGTTGGCAGAGTGTGCTAAAGCAGTGAATAGAACAAACTTAGGGAGGAGGCTTCTAATGTTAACATGCATGAAACCAAGGCTATTACGGTTACAGAAGTCGTCAAAAGAGAGCGCCTGGGGAATAGGAGTGGAGCTAGGCACTGCAGGGCCTGGATTCACCTCTACATCGCCAGAGGAACATAGGAGGAGTAGAATAAGGGTGCGGCTAAAAGCAATAAGAATTGGTCGTCTAGAACGTCTGGAACAGAGCGTAAAAGGAGGTTTCTGGGGGCGATAAAATAGCATCAAGGTATAATGTACAGACAAAGGTATGGTAGGATGTGAATACAGTGGAGGTAAACCTAGGTATTGAGTGATGAAGAGAGAGATATTGTCTCTAGAAACATCATTGAAACCAGGAGATGTCATTGCATGTGTGGGTGGTGGAACTAATAGGTTGGATAAGGTATAGTGAGCAGGACTAGAGGCTCTACAGTGAAATAAGCCAATAAATACTAACCAGAACAGCAATGGACAAGGCATATTGACATTAAGGAGAGGCATGCTTAGTCGAGTGATCAAAAGGGTCCGGTGAGTGGAGAGGTTGGTTGGGGGTCACGGCGATTCAGACAGCTAGCCCGGCCATCGGTAGCAAGCTAGCATAGGATGGAGGTCTGTTATTAGCCACCTCTTGCGTTCCGTCAGTAGATTAGTGGGGTTCCGTGTGGTAGAGGGGACCAATCCAAATCACACAACAACAAAAATAAAAACAATAGATATTTTTATAGAGGCCCAAGAAGAAAACATAATAATAATAAAAATAAATAAATAAATTGTCCGATTGTCTATTCAGATAGCAGCCGATAATACAGCTAACGGTTAGCAGGCCGCAGATGGGCGTTCAGGTAATATATATCAAAGTGCTGTACAGAAACCCAGCCTAAAACCCCAAAAAGCAAGCAATGCAGGTGTAGAAGCACGGTGGCTAGGAAAAACTCCCTAGAAAGGCCCAAACCTAGGAAGAAACCTAGAGAGGAACCAGGCTATGAGGGGTGGCCAGTCCTCTTCTGGCTGTGCCGGGTGGAGATTATAACAGAACATGGCCAAGATGTTCAAATGTTCATAAATGACCAGCATGGTCAAATAATAATAATAATCACAGTAGTTGTCGAGGGTGCAACAAGTCAGCACCTCAGGAGTAAATGTCAGTTGGCTTTTCATAGCCGATCATTGAGAGTATCTCTACCGCTCCTGCTGTCTCTAGAGAGAAAACAGCAGGTCTGGGACAGGTAGCACTTCCAAATCAAATCAAATCAAATTTTATTTGTCACATACACATGGTTAGCAGATGTTAATGCGAGTGTAGCGAAATGCTTGTGCTTCTAGTTCCGACAATGCAGTAATAACCAACAAGTAATCTAACTAACAATTCCAAAACTACTGTCTTATACACAATGTAAGGGGATAAAGAATATGTACATAAGGATATATGAATGAGTGATGGTACAGAGCAGAATAGGCAAGATACAGTAGATGGTATCGAGTACAGTATATACATATGAGATGAGTATGTAAACAAAGTGGCATAGTTAAAGTGGCTAGTGATACATGTATTACATAAGGATGCAGTCGATGATATAGAGTACAGTATATACGTATGCATATGAGATTAATAATGTAGGGTAAGTAACATTATATAAGGTAGCATTGTTTAAAGTGGCTAGTGATATATTTACATAATTTCCCATCAATTCCCATTATTAAAGTGGCTGGAGTTGAGTCAGTGTCAGTGTGTTGGCAGCAGCCACTCAATGTTAGGTGGTGGCTGTTTAACAGTCTGATGGCCTTGAGATAGAAGCTGTTTTTCAGTCTCTCGGTCCCAGCTTTGATGCACCTGTACTGACCTCGCCTTCTGGATGATAGCGGGGTGAACAGGCAGTGGCTCGGGTGGTTGATGTCCTTGATGATCTTTATTGCCTTCCTGTAACATCGGGTGGTGTAGGTGTCCTGGAGGGCAGGTAGTTTGCCCCCGGTGATGCGTTGTGCAGACCTCACTACCCTCTGGAGAGCCTTACGGTTGAGGGCGGAGCAGTTGCCGTACCAGGCGGTGATACAGCCCGCCAGGATGCTCTCGATTGTGCATCTGTAGAAGTTTGTGAGTGCTTTTGGTGACAAGCCGAATTTCTTCAGCCTCCTGAGGTTGAAGAGGCGCTGCTGCGCCTTCTTCACGATGCCGTCTGTGTGAGTGGACCAATTCAGTTTGTCTGTGATGTGTATGCCGAGGAACTTAAAACTTGCTACCCTCTCCACTACTGTTCCATTGATGTGGATAGGGGGGTGTTCCCTCTGCTGTTTCCTGAAGTCCACAATCATCTCCTTAGTTTTGTTGACGTTGAGTGTGAGGTTATTTTCCTGACACCACACTCCGAGGGCCCTCACCTCCTCCCTGTAGGCCGTCTCGTCGTTGTTGGTAATCAAGCCTACCACTGTTGTGTCGTCCGCAAACTTGATGATTGAGTTGGAGGCGTGCGTGGCCACGCAGTCGTGGGTGAACAGGGAGTACAGGAGAGGGCTCAGAACGCACCCTTGTGGGGCCCCAGTGTTGAGGATCAGCGGGGAGGAGATGTTGTTGCCTACCCTCACCACCTGGGGGCGGCCCGTCAGGAAGTCCAGTACCCAGTTGCACAGGGCGGGGTCGAGACCCAGGGTCTCGAGCTTGATGACGAGCTTGGAGGGTACTATGGTGTTGAATGCCGAGCTGTAGTTGATGAACAGCATTCTCACATAGGTATTCCTCTTGTCCAGATGGGTTAGGGCAGTGTGCAGTGTGGTTGAGATTGCATCGTCTGTGGACCTATTTGGGCGGTAAGCAAATTGGAGTTGGTCTAGGGTGTCAGGTAGGGTGGAGGTGATATGGTCCTTGACTAGTCTCTCAAAGCACTTCATGATGACGGAAGTGAGTGCTACGGGGCGGTAGTCGTTTAGCTCAGTTACCTTAGCTTTCTTGGGAACAGGAACAATGGTGGCCCTCTTGAAGCATGTGGGAACAGCAGACTGGTATAGGGATTGATTGAATATGTCCGTAAACACACCGGCCAGCTGGTCTGCGCATGCTCTGAGGGCGCGGCTGGGGATGCCGTCTGGGCCTGCAGCCTTGCGAGGGTTAACACGTTTAAATGTCTTACTCACCTCCGCTGCAGTGAAGGAGAGACCGCATGTTTCCGTTGCAGGCCGTGTCAGTGGCACTGTATTGTCCTCAAAGCGGGCAAAAAAGTTATTTAGTCTGCCTGGGAGCAAGACATCCTGGTCCGTGACTGGGCTGGATTTCTTCCTGTAGTCCGTGATTAACTGTAGACCCTGCCACATGCCTCTTGTGTCTGAGCCGTTGAATTGAGATTCTACTTTGTCTCTGTACTGACGCTTAGCTTGTTTGATAGCCTTGCGGAGGGAGTAGCTGCACTGTTTGTATTCGGTCATGTTACCAGACACCTTGCCCTGATTAAAAGCAGTGGTTCGCGCTTTCAGTTTCACGCGAATGCTGCCATCAATCCACGGTTTCTGGTTAGGGAATGTTTTAATCGTTGCTATGGGAACGACATCTTCAACGCACGTTCTAATGAACTCGCACACCGAATCAGCGTATTCGTCAATATTGTTATCTGACGCAATACGAAACATATCCCAGTCCACGTGATGGGACCTCAGCGTGGGAGCCTGTTGTTTTAGTTTCTGTCTGTAGGCAGGGATCAACAAAATGGAGTCGTGGTCAGCTTTTCCGAAAGGGGGGCGGGGCAGGGCCTTATATGCGTCGCGGAAGTTAGAGTAACAATGATCCAAGGTTTTTCCACCCCTGGTTGCGCAATCGATATGCTGATAAAATTTAGGGAGTCTTGTTTTCAGATTAGCCTTGTTAAAATCCCCAGCTACAATGAATGCAGCCTCCGGATAAATAGTTTCCAGTTTGCAAAGAGTTAAATAAAGCTTGTTCAGAGCCATTGATGTGTCTGCTTGGGGGGGGGGGGATATATACGGAAGAGAATTCTCTTGGTAGATAATGCGGTCTACATTTGATTGTGAGGAATTCTAAATCAGGTGAACAGAAGGATTTGAGTTCCTGTATGTTTCTTTCATCACACCATGTCTCGTTAACCATAAGGCATACGCCCCCTCCCCTCTTCTTACCAGAAAGATGTTTGTTCCTGTCGGCGCGAAGCGTGGAGAAACCCGTTGGCTGCACCGCTTCGGATAGCGTCTCTCCAGTGAGCCATGTTTCCGTGAAGCAAAGAACGTTACAGTCTCTGATGTCCCTCTGGAATGCTACCCTTGCTCGGATTTCATCAACCTTGTTGTCAAGAGACTGGACATTCGCAAGAAGAATGCTAGGGAGTGGTGCACGGTGTGCCCGTCTCCAGAGTCTGACCAGAAGACCACCTCGTTTCCCTCTTTTTCGGAGTCGTTTTTTTGGGTCGCTGCAAGGGATCCATTCCGTTGTCCTGTTTGTAAGGCAGAACACAGGATCCGCGTCGCGAAAAACATATTCTTGGTCGTACTGATGGTGAGTTGACGCTGATCTTATATTCAGTAGTTCTTCTCGACTGTATGTAATGAAACCTAAGATGACCTGGGGTACTACTGTAAGAAATAACACGTAAAAAAACAAAAAATGGCATAGTTTCCTAGGAACGCGAAGGGAGGCGGCCATCTCTGTCGGCGCCGGAAGTCACAGTCCAGTGAACCGGTCAGGGTTCCATAGCCGCAGGCAGAACAGTTGAAACACGGCCAGGTGGACTGGGGACAGCAATGAGTCATCATGCAAGGTAGTCCTGAGGCATGGTCCTAGGGCTCAGGTCCTCTGAGAGAGAAAGAGAGAATTAGAGAGATCATACTTAAATTTACACCGGATAAGACAGGCGAAATACTCCAGATATAAAAGACTGACCCTAGCCCCCGACACATAAACTACTGCAGCATAAGTACTGGAGGCTGAGACAGGAGGGGTCAGGAGACACTGTGGCCCCATCCGAAGATACCCCCGAACAGGGCCAAACAGGCAGGATATAACCCCACCCACTTTGCCAAAGCACAGCCCTCACACCACTAGAGGTATATCTTCAACCACCAACTTACCCTCCTGAGACAAGGCCGAGTATAGCCCACAAAGATCTCTGCCACGGCACAATCCAAGGGGGGACGCCAACCCAGACAGGAAGACCACGTCAGCGACTCAACCCACTCAAGTGACGCACCCCTCCTAGGGATGGCATGGAAGAGCACCAGTGACTCAGCCCCTGTAATAGAGTTAGAGGCAGAGAATCCCAGTGGAGAGAGTGGAGCCGGCCAGGCAGAGACAGTAAGGGCGGTTCATTGCTCCAGAGCCTTTCCGTTCACCTTCACACTCCTGGGCCAGACTACACTCAATTATATGACCTACTGAAGAGATGAGGCTTCAGTAAAGACTTAAAGGTTGAGACCGAGTCTGCGTCTCACACATGGGTAGGCAGACCATTCCATAAAAATGGAGCTCTATAGGAGAAAGCCCTGCCTACATTCTCATCTACTGCTCATATACATATATAATACTGTATTAAATAATGTAGTAATAACTGCTTACTGTACCTCTCCACAGTGACCTGCTCAAAGGGTTCCAGGACTCTGCATACCTCCTCCACCATCTCTCATTCCTCTTGGGTCAGAGCATCAACAGGTGCATTGACAATGGCCAGGGTAGAGATGATGACATCCTTTGACTCAAGAAACTGCTTCAACATATAACATGTTGAATTCCACCTTGTAGTGCAGTCGTGTTTAGGCCTCAGCTCAGGCATCCCCATCTGGCATTGTGTAGACTTTAGTTTTTCAGCACCTTCTGTGCTCCTGTGGAAGTATTTCACAGCTGCTTTCACTTTGTCCACAGTGGGCTTCATCACCTTCAGAGCATCTCTTACAATCAGGTTGATTGTGTGGGCAAGACATGGATGATGGGTCCATTTAAACATTTTCATGGCTTTGGTTATGTTAGCTGCATTGTCGCTAACACAACAGACCACTTTTCCATCTACTTGCCTTTCTCTGGCCACTCTCAACAGTTCCTCTGCCAAGTTCTCTGAGGTGTCTGTTGCTGAACTCAAAGCAGTCCAGAAGACAGCTAGACATCGAAAAATCTTCAATGAAGTGAAATGTAACCAACATGTGAGAAGTGGTTACCCTTGATGTCCAGCAGTCAGTGGTAAGGCAAGCTGCAGTAGCTTTTTGGACTCTTTCCTGCGCTGAAGCCTGTGTGCTCTCGTACAGTGTTGGAATATGTGATTTTGAAAGGGTTTTCCTGCTTGGAATTGTGTACGTTGGATTTAGACTACTATCATTTCTAAAACCTCTGTCCTCCACGATTGAAAATGGCTGCAAATTGGTGTCAATCATTTTAGCCAATGCAATATTAATTTGGCCTTGTTTTACTACAGACATAAACTGGTCCATAGAAGACTGCGTTGCTGTGGGTCATGGAGTAGGCCTAATTGACTGAGTCTCCCACTATCACCAGCAGGCCCACTAGCTAGCTTCACAGTAGGTTGTGCGTAGAACCGGCTTGATATGATATTTTGTTTTGGCAAATGCTACACTGTGCTCTAACATTGTCTACATTATTAAAATGCATCCAAATGCTACTATACTTCCGACTCATTTCCCAGCTGTTGTTTTCATAGCAGCCGAGGAGAGAGAGGAAGGACAGCTAAGTGTGTGACTGTGAGTGAGTTGGCTCGGCCCTCCCTCATGCATCTTTGGTTCATTGCTTGACACTGTGTCTGACAGGAACAACAGGTGAGGCTGTTAGTCTGAGCAGATAGTCAGAACAAATGTGTGTGCTTGAGCATTTAGGCCTATATTATTTAATAAATGTTTTTGTTCTTTGAATTAGTTAATTAAATTAATTTAAATCTTTTGATTTATTCAGTGCCATCCGTTTTGTCACTAAAGCACCTTATACCACCCACCACTGCGACTTGTACGCTCTAGTCGGCTGGCCCTCGCTACATATTCGTCGCCAGACCCACTGGCTCCAGGTCATCTACAAGTCCATGCTAGGTAAAGCTCCGCCTTATCTCAGTTCACTGGTCACGATGGCAACACCCATCCGTAGCACGCGCTCCAGCAGGTGTATCTCACTGATCATCCCTAAAGCCAACACCTCATTTGGCCGCCTTTCGTTCCAGTTCTCTGCTGCCTGTGACTGGAACGAATTGCAAAAATCGCTGATGTTGGAGACTTTTATCTCCCTCACCAACTTCAAACATCTGCTATCTGAGCAGCTAACCGATCACTGCAGCTGTACATAGTCTATCGACAAATAGCCCACCCATTTTTACCTACCTCATCCCCATACTGTTTTTATTTATTTACTTTTCTGCTCTTTTGCACACCAATATCTCTACCTGTACATGACCATCTGATCATTTATCACTCCAGTGTTAATCTGCAAAATTGTAATTATTCGCCTACCTCATGCCTTTTGCACACAATGTATATAGACTCCCCCTTTTTTTCTTCCTATTGTGTTATTGACTTGTTAATTGTTTACTCCATGTGTAGCTCTGTGTTGTCTGCTCACACTGCTATGCTTTATCTTGGCCAGGTCGCAGTTGCAAATGAGAACTTGTTCTCAACTAGCCTACCTGGTTAAATAAAGGTGAAATAAAAATAAAAATAAAAAATATCTTTATTGTTTTTATAAATAGATGTCTCTTCTGATATGCGAGCCGACTCCCAATGTTCACCTACAAGAGCCTTAGAGACGACTCGTTCGCGAACGACCCATCACTATTAGTCATCTGATTTATTTGTTTTGGTCTCTGAACCTTACGCCGCCAGCTCCTGATATCAGGGCATAAGAAAATGATAATATGATTCCTTAATTAGCCAAGTTGCATGTGCACCCTGCTATATATTTTTAGGTTTTCATAGTAAATAAGAATTTGTTCTCAACTGACTTGTCTAGTTAAATAAAATAAATACAAATAGTTTTCCCTGGCTAAATTAGCTGGCTAGCTGAACTATGCCAGTTTTCATCCCCATTGCCAAACTTCATAAATACTGCACCCTCCTCTTCAAAACGTATTTGTTAGTTATACAATCATGTAACTAAGAATGTTGCTGGAAAGAAACTTGAAAATGATTAATTGTTTTGTTCCATTGTCATGACTGTATTGAGCTATCTGTCGTAAGACAAGGGCGATGAAGGATATCAATGCTACTTAACAAGGATCCAAGTTCAGTTTGTGTTAACGGGCAACCTTTCCCTGCTTGGCTCGATGGGATATGTAGTGATTTTGCCAACACAGCTAGATATGTACAGTCTTGTACCCTTAACCTTTTTATTAAACTGACTATCGTATTTGTTGATTGTAAATCAAGCTTTATTCATATAATGAGTAATCCAGGAATGTCACTAGTTAATTGAGATGAGAAACCTCAAAAATAGCAACTCTACAGAGCGCCAAGGACTACAGTGAATGGCTAAATTACTTCCGGACACGAAGGGTCCAAGCTCCCCCTCCTCCTCACCACCCTATTTTGAAGTAGTCAGAGATCTGTGGTATATAATGATGATAACCTGCAGTTATGGAATGTTTGCTCACAAGTATGATTAATTGGCTGATCCCTCCTGGTGACCTGGATGGAATTTTGTGATCCTTCCTTAACCCATAGGACGTCCCACCCAGTCGACTACTTCAAAAAGGTACAAGTCTGTTGACAATGGGGTCATTACACCTTGCTTGACTTGTGAGGATGATAACACAATTTATTTTCATCATTAGCCAAGTCTGTTGGTGTTCTACCCAAAGTTGCAAAGGAAATGTTGTGATCTACATTGAACATATATTTCAAAGATTTTACAGTTCAGTTCATATAAGGAAATAAGTCAATAGAAAAAATTCACTAGGCCCTAATGATGGATTTCACATGACTGGGCATACAGTTGGTCAGATACCAGAACCAGTCAGTATCTGGTGTGACCATTAACCTCATACAGCGCGACACATCTCCTTCGCATACAATTGATCTGGCTGTTGATTTTGGCCTGTGGAATGTTGTCCCATTCCTCTTCAATGGCTGTGAAAGTTGCTGGATACTGGCAGGAACTGGAACACTGTCGTACATGTCGATCCAGAGCATCCCAAACATGCTCATTGGGTTACATGTCTGGTGTGCAGGCCATGGAAGAACTGGGACATTTTCAGCTTCCAGGAAATGTGTACAGATCCTTGAGACATGGGGCCGTGCATTATCATGCTGAAACTTCAGATGGTGGTGGATGAATGGCATGACAATGAGCCTCAGGATCTCGTCACAGTATCTCTGTGCATTCAATTTGGTATCGATAAAATGCAATTCTGTCCATAGCTCATGCCTGCCCACACCATTATCCCAGCTCCACCATGGGATACTCGGTTCATAGCATTGACATCAGCAAGCCACTCTCCCACACGATGCCATCTGGCCGGTACAGCTAAAACCGGGATTCATCCGTGAAGAGTACACTTCGATGGCCACTGGCATGCTGGAGAAGGTGAGCACTTGCCCACTGAAGTTTGTTACGACGCCAAACTGCAGTCAGGTCAAGACCCTGGTGAGGACGACCAGCACGCAGATGAGTTTCCCTGAGACGGTTTCTGAATTGTTTGCAGATATTTTTTTGTTGTGCAAACCCAGTTTGTCTGTGGCTGGTTTCAGACGATCCGCAGGTGAAGAAGCCGGATGTGGAGGTCCTGTGCTGGCGTGGTTAAACATGGTCTGCAATGTTAAGGCAGTTTGGATTTACTGCCAAATTCTCTAAAACAACGTTGGATGCTGCTTATGGTAGAGAAATTAACATTCAATTCTCTGGCAACAGCTCTGGTGGACATTCCTGCAGTCAGCATGACAATTGCACTCTCCCTCAACTTGAGACATCTGTGGTGTTTTATTTCAGTTCATCAAAGTTGGGACCAACATTTTACATATTGTGTTTTTATATTTTTGTTCAGTTTATTCACCAAACACAAGAGACTAACAACATGGATAAAAGGTTGACGGTATAGCAGAAACCCCAGCATCTAGTGGTCAACCTGGTACTTTCACACTACTTTATGGTAAACTAGGGATTTTATTTACTCATTTCTCTGAACCATCACCGGGTTCACAGGAAATGCATTACATGGCATGGAGAAGCAGTACTCCAAGCCATAGCGTCATAGTACTTGCCAAGCATAGAGCACTGATACTGTATACTGGTTGGATTGGCATGGGATGTGGGTGGCTTGAAAAAATAAAAATAAAAGATTCCTCATGTCTTTTTGGTAGGAAGAAGTCAAAATCAGATGTTGAATACTATAGTCATTGAACATCTGAATAATTTAAAATGAAAATTGTCAATTTGAGTGATATCAATTGGCTTACTTTCTCAGATCAATTACATTTCAACAAAATCAAATGTATTTGTCACATGCTCTGAATACAATAATACCTTACTTACAATGCAGTTTTAAGAAAATATTTACTAAAACTAAAAAGTAACACTAAAATAACAATGAGGCTATATACAGGGGGTACCGGTACTGAGTCAATGTGTGGGGTACAGGTTAGTTGAGGTAATTTGTACATGTAGGTAGGGGTAAAGTGACTATGCATGGATAATAAACAGCAAATAGCAGCAGTGTAAAAACAAATGGGGGGGGGGGGGGGTCTATGCAAATAGTCTGGGTGTCCATTTGATTCATTGTTCAGTCTTATGGCTTGGGGGTAGAAACTGTTAAGGAGCCTTTTGGTCCTAGACTTGGCGCTCCTGTACCTCTTGCTTGGGTGACTGGAATCTTTGACAATTGTTTTTTTTTGTTGCCTTCCTCTGACACCGCCTAGTGTATGTAGGTCCTGGATGGCAGAAGGCTTGCCCCCAGTGATCTACTGGGCTGTACGCACTACCCTCTGTAGCGCCTTCTGGTCGGATGCCGAGCAGTTGCCATACCAGGTGCTGATGCAAACTGTCAGGATGGTGCAGTTGTAGAACTTCGAGGATCTGGGGTTCCATGCCAAATCTTTTCAGTTTCCTGTTTCCACTTTTCAGTGCCCTCTTCACAACTTTCTTGGTGTGTTCCAGGAATTCTGAAATTCCAATGTTACCTGTTTCTATCTAAAGAAACAATTTCAGAACAATCTGAGAGAGTTTCATGGCTCGCTGAAATGACATAGAATGACAAGTGGTCTTCCCAAATGCAGTGGCAATTTTAACATGTAAATCTTGGTGGAGCAAACAAATACAATTTACATTTACATTTAAGTCATTTAGCAGACGCTCTTATCCAGAGCGACTTACAAATTGGTGCTTTCACCTTATGACATCCAGTGGAACAGCCACTTTACAATAGTGCATCTAAGTCTTTTAAGGGGGGTGAGAAGGATTACTTTATCCTATCCTAGGTATTCCTTAAAGAGGTGGGGTTTCAGGTGTCTCCGGAAGGTGGTGATTGTGGGATGCATGCCAACAAAGCCCCTACACTACACTAAACAATACATGAATTGAACTATAATGGTGACAAATGGTGCCCACAAACTGTTAGGGCCTACCTAAAGCTGTCCCAACACCTTACCACTGCTACACCTGGCTTTTAGTAGAGCCTTGTCTGGCAGCGAAACAGTTCATTTAGCCTCATTTACTGCCTTTAAAAACAAAAAACAAAGCTGACTTGCTTAAACGAATGTGCATCCTACTGACAATTGAGATGGACAAACTGGCATAAGAGGACGACAAGTGCTTCTACACCTGCATTGCTTGCTGTTTGGGGTTTTAGTTTGGGTTTCTGTACAGCACTTTGATAGATCAGCTGATGTAAGAAGGGCTATATAAATACATTTGATAAGAGACAATCCGTAATTTCGATTGACATTTATTGAGTTAGCGACAGCTATTTGTTCAGCATTTTTGAAATGTACAGCAAAAGAATTCAGAACATGGGTCATTCTTAGTGTACTTCCTGTACAACAAGTCAAAATAAATAAAGGGGCATATAAACAGAACATGAAAGCTCTTACAATATTCTGTGATTACATTTCTCTAAAACAGGTTATAGGCTATGTGTGCACCACCAAGTTAGAACAGTAGGCGAAGTTAAGAGGTGAAAATAGACCAAATGATGAGGGTGAAGCACATTGAACGCCGTTTGGGTCTTTGCGTGTCAAAAAAGCTACACGTCATAACACTATCAAGTGTTAAATAAGCTTTTAATTTGACACGTCAAATAACACAATTCTATTATAGAATGTTGTGTGTGCTGAATTATTGTACGTGCAAGTCAAGCGCCACCATTTAAAAAAACACAGTCACTCCATTGAATAGCAGGCTAACGTTAGTGGTTGCTTTGCAACGCTTGCAGTTAGCCACTGATTCCTTCCAAATGACTCATTGTTGAATTTGTCATTTCCAACTTGTTGTGCAATCTTTATGTCCAATGGCCGATGAGCACCAGTACATTTTATCGATCATTTCTCTTCGTTATTTCTCTTCATATGACAAGGATTAAAAAGGATTTGCCAGTAGATTGTCGACTTGATTCATGATGACTGCTAGCTAAGACTTTGAAAGTAAGATGTTGACACGATTAGTCCAATCAAAGCTACTGTACATATAATGTGATTATATGATTATTATATGACCTTGAGCCTTCTTGGAAGGGCACTATGGCAGGACCCAAAGGGCTGAAATGTTGGATGTCTACCCTTACTAAAGACTTCAACTTGGCGATGACGTACTGTCCCCATGAGTGAACAATGAGCCAATCACGACGCAATTCTCCTATTTTCTGCTGGCTCGCCCCACCACCACAGAAAGCACGGAGCTAGGCTTGAAACACCTGCATTTTGGAGCTGCCTTAAGAAAACAAAAAAGACACTGTATGCAGCTTTATTAACTGAATGATATATATTTTTTACATTGTTTTCAAACTGATATGTGACACGTATTATTGTCAAAATAACATGCAAAACAGGCAAGCCCAAAAATGTGGAGCTCAATGTGTGGCTCCACTGCCCCAATAACATCACATCAACCAAGGCTATCAAGAACATAGACAGAACATAGACAGTTCATATTCAGACATTCATGTTTTAGTCCATGAATGGGGAAATTCATGGAGGAGAAGTGCATTTGTAAACTGGCTCACACAGGTTGCGATGCATCTGGAACTAAAGGGCTTTTCAATCATACTAATGTGTGATGCCTTAGCCAATTTGTCCCCCTGTCCAGATGCATCACAGGGTACAATGAAGGAAGTTGAGCAGTTGAAGATCCTGCTCCACATCCTTTCCAAACACTCCACTAAAATTGCCTCGCACTCACAGGGTAAAACAAAGTGCAGCTCCATTCCATTATAATCACAATTTAACCTAATTTTTCTTTGTGACATCCTGGACCTACCATTTGGTTTTGAGTTACTGAAATCAAACCTTACGATCTGAATGAAAAGTATTTGAATGAACATGAAAAGGTGAATGTAAGAAGCACACATCATTTATCATATTTTCAAATAGGCTACATGTCATTAAACAGCATATACAAACTCTAAATAGGTCAGGAGCCAGACGGGGAGCCTAAGAAGGAACAAAAATGTATTATTTTGGCTACATTATTTCAAGGTTTTAGCCTATACAAAGATATACATTGTGGCGCATGTACGAGGGCAACACAATAGGCTGGTAGGGACATAAAGCGTTCAGCATTTAAACAACATTTTGTTGTATTAAATTATTACAGACTATAAATTGTGCATATAGGCTGAATTACATGTTTAAAAAAAATTGTATTTCATTTGAAGTAAAATGACTTTGAGTTATTTTCTTTTTTTGAGAGGGCGGTGGCTGCAGTCTGTGGCTTCAGGCTCATGGGCTGGTGCTTAGAGAGCAGGCCAGCAGCAGAGAATATCCTCTCCACACTTGCAGAGCCACTGGGGATGCTAAACACCCTTTTGGTCACTCTTGCCAGGGTGGGCAGAGATGCAGTTGTATTTTTCTAGGGGAAGGTCTAAATGTTTTTAGGCAAAATAACCCAATCAAATCCTTGAAAATGGGAATATGCCAGGCCTATTGGGCCAAAGTCAATTATGGCCTATTGTATAGATAAAATAACAAAAATGAAGGAAACGTTTTAAGAGGTCTGATTTTTAGTTTATAACTAATTGTCTTATCATAGCAAAGTATTTATCCATCTCCCCACGTCGTTCCTTTTAGCATGTACACATCATGCTTTCGGGATACGTGTCTTTTTGAATAGCACAATGATTCTTTAGTTGTGGACACTACATCACCTCTCTTGGTCCCCATCTTTGTAAGTCACCTTTATTTTGCATCTGTGTGTTTTATCAGTTTCTTTATGAAAATATTTAGCGAACTCCATCCATGACTGTAGCTAAAGCAAAAGGCTATAGCAGCCGGGGGGAGTTAGAATCGTCCTAAGGGCCTGTGTACTAATACAACTAACATTTTCTTGTTTTTGGCAAAAAGTAAACATCCAGAGAGCCTCTGTATTGTGCCCCCCTATTTACATGAAATGGTTTGGTCCTGCCCCCAAACCAGGCACGGCTTGCTAGCAGTGAGTTGTGAGTAAGGAGAGCATCATGTCTCAGCTTCCTAAAGAAACATCTGGCTTCCAAAAACGAAAAGAAAGACAAAAGAAAGGGTGACAGTATGTCACCCAATTTTTCACAAAGGAAGGTGGGTGTAGTCCATGAGTAGTGGAAATTAAACTGTTAGCTTAGTCCATAGTGAAATGGGTTACTTTTGCTCCCCTAACATTAGTTACTTAATATCTTCACAGAAAATTGAGTGTTTACATTTCGCTCCTCTTTCAGCCGACATTTAATCAAAGCAGGCAAACTTTTAGCAAGCTATTCATACTAAATCAGTTTCCCTGCCCAACAGATGCAGCTTCAGGCTCAGCAGCCCTGTCTCCCCATACCCCTGAACCAGCACTGTCTCCCCATACCCCTGAACCAGCCCTGTCTCCCCATACCCCTGAACCAGCCTTGTCTCCCCATACCCCTGAACCAGCCCTGTCTCTCCATACCCCTGAACCAGCCCTGTCTCTCCATACCCCTGAACCAGCACTGTCTCTCCATACCCCTGAACCAGCCCTGTCTCTCCATACCCCTGAACCAGCACTGTCTCTCCATACCCCTGAACCAGCCCTGTCTCTCCATACCCCTGAACCAGCCCTGTCTCCCCATACCCCTGAACCAGCCCTGTCTCTCCATACCCCTGAACCAGCCCTGTCTCCCCATACCCCTGAACCAGCACTGTCTCTCCATACCCCTGAACCAGCCCTGTCTCTCCATACCCCTGAACCAGCCCTGTCTCTCCATACCCCTGAACCAGCCCTGTCTCTCCATACCCCTGAACCAGCCCTGTCTCCCCATACCCCTGAACCAGCACTGTCTCTCCATACCCCTGAACCAGCCCTGTCTCTCCATACCCCTGAACCAGCCCTGTCTCCCCATACCCCTGAACCAGCCCTGTCTCCCCATACCCCTGAACCAGCCCTGTCTCTCCATACCCCTGAACCAGCCCTGTCTCCCCATACCCCTGAACCAGCACTGTCTCTCCATACCCCTGAACCAGCCCTGTCTCTCCATACCCCTGAACCAGCCCTGTCTCCCCATACCCCTGAACCAGCCCTGTCTCCCCATACCCCTGAACCAGCACTGTCTCTCCATACCCCTGAACCAGCCCTGTCTCCCCATACCCCTGAACCAGCCCTGTCTCTCCATACCCCTGAACCAGCCCTGTCTCTCCATACCCCTGAACCAGCACTGTCTCTCCATACCCCTGAACCAGCCCTGTCTCTCCATACCCCTGAACCAGCCCTGTCTCTCCATACCCCTGAACCAGCCCTGTCTCCCCATACCCCTGAACCAGCCCTGTCTCTCCATACCCCTGAACCAGCCCTGTCTCCCCATACCCCTGAACCAGCCCTGTCTCCCCATACCCCTGAACCAGCCCTGTCTCTCCATACCCCTGAACCAGCCCTGTCTCCCCATACCACTGAACCAGCCCTATCTCTCCATACCCCTGAACCAGCCCTACTCTCAACTGAAGGAGGTGAGCAGCATTGTGTTGAATGACATGTCAGTTGGCATAAATGCAGGTACTGCAATGCGATTCTCCAGTCAGGAAAAATCTCACTTGACACAGAGATGCAGGCTCTTAGAGATGGATGGGAATCTCTCCTGTCTGAGGCAACACTGATTGCTACGCAAATGGATGTTGCACCTCAATTTAGCAAGGAACACTGCCGCCAGAGGAAAAGGAAGAGATTCCACAATGAGATCTCTCAAGAGGAGACAGCTAAGGACAGTGCAACAAACGAGGTTTCGGAACAGTGTTTTTTTTACTGCTATGGACAACATAAGTGATTGGTTCCACACCAGTGCAAAAATGGTAGAATAATTTATCTTCTAGTATCTTCTAAGATGCAGCTGCAAAGCATTTTTGGACAAGTGTGTTTTGCTTTATGTATATTTTGCACATTGCCTGTGAATGTTGCTGGTGGCGAGAGCTTTCAGTAAGGTAAAACTGATAAACTATTTGAGGTCCACTATGTCCCAGGACAGGCTTTGCAGTCAGTTAGCTAGAAAGCTGGACTTCAAAGACTTGATCAGGGACTTTGCTAGCAAGAAGGATTGGCTCTTGGTGAGTAAGGCTGAGCAAGGGCCAGTGATGACTGTTAAATGGCATGGCTGTGGATATTGGATCACTACACACATGATGCCCACAGGCTGAGAACATGATATATCTAAAAGTAATGGCTGGATTTCCATAAAATTTGTTGTGCACAATCAAGACCCCAAATGGAAGAAACCTATTGATTTGGTGACCACTTGACCTTTCCTCTAGCGCCACCATCAGGCCTTTTCATTTCCATTTCCACTTTTACAGCTTATTTTCTAGTTGGTATGTATACTTAGTTCTAAAATCTGCTGCTGATTTTATTATTTTGAATAGATTGTAATTTTGTATTACATTCTATAGATGATAATGTTAATTTATTTATTTGGAGAGGTTATATTTAAGTTATACTTTAAGGTATTCATTCATTTTAAGAGGATTTTCCATTAAATGTAATTTTAATGGTAACATTCTTGATACTGTAAAAGATGGCATTTAGCACATTTCTTATAGAGGGTATCAGTCTTGCATCAAATAGTGAATTCCACTGTATGCAGAATGTTGCATGCATGTCTGCACAGTGTTATATTTTCACAGCTCACCGTTAGTAAATATTGGACTGCAAGAGTTGCAAGCCTGCAAATTAAAGCTTTAATTGGGTTCTAGAGGTGTGTGGTTACAGCAATTGCGCAGGGTTGGTGTGGTGGTGTGATATCTTTTGGGCCCAATGTGATATCTTTCCATGGGGCCCAAAATTCCTGGCGGCGCCCCTGACAGCAGCGCCCCTGATAGCAGCACACTGATACGTAGCCCCACCGAGCCATCACGACTGGACTACCGACGTAATCTGCCTGAGGGGTTTTTTCAACTGGCTCCTCTGTCGCGATGTCCCCTGAATGCCCATCTGCTAGCCTTCTAGCTGCAGCCCGCTAGCGGTCTAGAGCATATCGGACTGTTAGCTGAAGAGGCCCATTGGCCAATTTCTTGGGTCACTATACCTATTTTGCCTATTGGCCTGGACCCTTTTACTACACGGAGCCCTGCTGATACATCACGACTGGTCTGGCAACGTAACCGCACGAGGGGGATACAACAGATTTCTTCCGTCACGATGTCCCTCTAAGGCCCTTCTGCTATCTTACTAGCCCTGACCCGCTAGCTGTCTGAATCGCAGTGTCTCCAGCCCGCCTAGCTACTCACTGGACCCCTATGATCACTCGGCTACGCATGCCTCTCCCTAATGTCAATATGCATTGTAGAGTCTCTAGCCCAGCTCAGTACACCTTAGCTAACCCTTTAGTTCCACCTCCCACACATGCGGTGACCTCACCTGGTTTAAGTGATCTTTCTAGAGATGATATCTCTCTCATCGTCACTTAATGCATAGGTTTACCTCCACTGTATTCACATCCTACCACATCCTTTGTCTGTACATTATGCCTTGAATCTATTCTACCTTGCCCAGAAACCTACTCCTTTTACTCTCTGTTCCGAACGTACTAGACGACCAGTTTATATAGCCTTTAGCCATACCCTTATCCTACTCCTGCTATGTTCCTCTGGTGATGTAGAGCTTAATCCAGGTCCTGCAGTGCCTAGCTCCACTCCAATGCACTATCATTTGTTGACTTCTGTAACCGTAAAAGCCTTGATTTTATGCATGTTAACATTAGAAGCCTCCTCCCTAAGTCTGTTTTATTCACTGCCAACCTGGATGTCCTAGCCGTGTCTGAATCCCGGCTTAGGAAGACCACCAAAAACCCTGAAATGTCCATCCGTAACTATAATTTTTTTTGACAAGATAGAACTACCAAAGGGGGCGGAGTTAGCCTGTAGAGTTATGTCTTACTATCCAGGTCTGTGCCCAGACAATTTGAGCTTCTACTTTTAAAAAAATCCACCTTTCCAGAAACAAGTTTCTCACCATTGCCACATGCTATAGACCACCTTCTGCCCCCAGCTGTGCCCTGGACACCATGTGTGAATTGATTGCCCCCCCCCGATCTATCTGCAGAGCTTGTGCTGTTAGGTTACCTAAACTGGGACATGCTTAACACCCCGGCCATCCTACAATCTAAGCTTGATGCCCTCAATCTCACACAAATGATCAATGAACCTACCAGGTACAACCCCAAATCTGTAAACACGGGCACCCTCATAGATATCATCCTAACCAAACTGCCCTCCAAATACAACTCTACTGTCTTCAACCAGGATCTCAGCGATCACGACCATCCGCATCACTGTCAAACGCTCCCCAAAACACTTCAGCGAGCAGGCCTTTCTAATCGACCTGGCCCTGGTATCCTGGAAGGATATTGACCTTATTTGCATCCTGTAGCACAAACTCCAAAAAGTTCTGGGACACTAAAGTCCATGGAGAATAAGAGCACCTCCTCTCAGCTGCCCACTGCACTGAGGCTAGGAAACACTGTCACCACCGATAAATCAATGATAATTGAGAATTTTAATAAGCATTTTTCTACGGCTGGCCATGCTTTCCACCTGGCTACCCCAACCCCGGTCAACAGCCCTGCACTCCCCACAGCAACTCGCCCAAGCATCCCCCATTTCTCCTTCACCCAAATCCAGGTGGCTAATGTTCTGAAAGAGCTGAAAAATCTGGACCCCTACAAATCAGCCGGGCTAGACAATCTGGACCGTCTGTTCTACAGACAACGACGAGAGGGAGGAAGTCAGAGACCTGGCCGGGTGGTGCCAGAATAACAACCTATCCCTCAAGGTAACCAAGACTAAGGAGATTATCATGGACTACAGGAAAAGGAGGACCGAGCACGCCCCCATTCTCATCGACAGGGCTGTAGTGGAGCAGGTTGAGAGCTTCAAGTTCCTTGTTGTCCACATCAACAACAAACTAGAGTGGTCCAAACACACCAAGACAGTCGTGAAGAGGGCACGACAATGCCTATTCGCCCTCAGGAAACTATAGATTTGGCATAGGTACTGAGATCCTCAAAAGGTTCTACAGCTGCAACATCGAAATATCTTGACTTGTTGCATCACTGCCTGGTACGGCAATTGCTCAGCCTCTGACCGCAAGCCACTACAGAGGGCAGTGCGTACGGCCCAGTACATCACTGGGGCTAAGCTGCCTGCCATCCAGGACCTCTACACCAGGTGGTGTCAGAGGAAGACCCTAAAAATTGTCAAAGACCCCCGCAACCCCTCTTTTTACGCTGCTGCTACTCTCTGTTTATCATATATGCATAGTCACTTTAACTATACACTCATGTACATACTAACTCATATGGGCCAACCAACCAGTGCTCCCGCACATTGGCCACCCTGCAACCCTCTCCCTCACTAACGTTAAGCACCAGCTGTCTGAGCAGCTCACAGATCACTGCATCTGTAAATAGCCCATCCAACTACCTCATCCCCATACTGTATTTATTTATTTTGCACCCCAGTATCTCTACTTGCACATTCATCTTCTGCACATCTATCACTCCAGTGTTTAATTGCTATTGTAATTATTTCGCCACTATGGCCAATTGCCTTACCTCCCTTATCCTACCTAATTTGTACACACTGTATATCGACTTTTTCAATTGTATTATTGACTGTATGTTTGTTTATTCCATGTGTAACTGTTGTTTGTGTCACTTTGCTTTATCTTGGCCAGGTCGCAGTTGTAAATGAGAACTTGTTCTCAATTAGCCTACCTGGTTAAATAAAGGTGAAATACAAAAAAAACAAGTAGGCATGCTTTAAGCTCATGAAGTGAGCGCTATTAGAGCGTCCAGCATTTGGGAACCGCGCTCCAGTGAAATTGGGCATGCTCCGTTCACATATTCTGATCAGAACTAGATTTACTGTTCGTCAATATAGGCCTCGTGCATATACACATTTTCAGGATCTACATGATTTAACCACAAGATGGCACAGTCACGCAATAATTGACCCAATGAGTATGACTGGACATCCCTCTATAGATGACTAGAGAAAATAGATAGGCTTTTTCTGTTGGCCCTAAAGTATTAAAACCGTGATTAGTCCACGTGGAATTACCTTCAGCGAATGCATTTGTAATTGCACTGACTTGTTTAATTTATTACTGCTAATTTGTACCATTCAATTACAAACCAGTAACATAGCTATCTACCGAGGAGTGTAGTGTGTCGTTATCTACCGAGGAGTGTGTAGTTACAGGTATAAGGGCAATTTAGTTGCGCGCATCTGCAGGCTACAAGAAGAATGTGATATTGTTGCAATAGTTCACCTACTGGGCGCGCTCGATTTACCTGCTTTGCGTGCCGGGTCCCAAAACGTTCCCAAAGAACGACTGAGAACTGTCTATCCGCACGCTTGGCGACCTAAATTAACCGCGCCCATGGAAAGGGGACTGCGAGGAGGCCCCGCCCAATTGTTGATTTACAATATTTTACTCTTGTCCTATGATCTGATTGGAGGTGGAGCCAATCCCCGGCTGTCATTTGAGGCTGGATGGGCTTTTTTGCAATAAATCAACATGTTAAGAAGGAGCCAAAAAAAGTTTAGGCCATTTCCCAGCGTATGGTTGGTTTCACTGACTGTTTGCGCCTTTAGAAATATACCTCGCTATGTGAGCCACTGGGCTGAATCCGAGACTACAAGAGGCGTCACAACTGCCGAGACCGCGCGCTTCTGAGCTGGGTTGAAGAATATAAGGAGCAAGTTGCCAGCAGTAGACTACACAACGCGAGTTCTGCGAATATATTCGCTGCTGGGGCCAGGTATGTTTGTCAGTTTCTAAGGATAAGGATTGCGTCGCTGATATCAAGGTTGAGGATGTAGAACAGGTGCGCGGAACTAAACTGGGATCTGGCTAATTTTGGGAAAATAATTGTAGGCTATATTCGGGCAACAGTTGTTTGTGCTCAATTCAACGATGTAGTAGTTCGAGGATATGTTGTTCATCAAATTGATACATCGACTCTGTCTCAAGTGGAGTTTAGGCTATGTGAGTAGCGTATCATAGGCTCAACTACGGATCAGTACAACATTTACTTATTGGCTATTGTGAACAATAGACTATTAGACAACTGTTTCAGACCGATTCACTGAAAGTTAAGTAGGTTACTGATTCAGAAGTAGAGCTTCATTGCCCAACCACTCAAGAATTTAGCGCGAGTTAGAACCCAAGCTACCCCGCGATTGATCTCGCCCTCTGCGATAACACTGACGCAGATACTCGTGCGCTACAGTCTATTGAATTGCAGACACTCGGGTGACGTTCCAGTCATTCAATGTACGGGATGTTCATACGGATAATGCTTTGAAATGACAGTTGCTCAAGGAATGGATTACAACCACAGTGAACAGATTGTCTCATCTCGGTGCAAAAATAATATTTTGAGTGATAGCGTTTTAGGAGAATAGCTGCTTCTCTCGTCTCTCAAACAACCAGTGTCTGGGACTCTCAAGGATTACACGAGGTGTTAAACATGTCCAAAACGCTGAAGAAGAAGAAGCACTGGTCAGGCAAAGTCCAGGAGTGCGCCGTGTCATGGGGGAACGCCGGTGAGTTCGGCTCGGTTGTGGAGGTACTAGGGGGAGCGGAGCTAGGCTACTTCCCGAACCTGGGACAGGTGATTACCGAGGCGATGGTCTGTCACGTCGGGAGGTTACCGAACAGCGGGGACGTGCTTCTGGAGGTGAACGGCACCCCTGTCAGTGGCCTGACCAACCGAGACACCCTTGCTGTCATCCGCCACTTTCGGGAGCCCATCCGTATCAAGACCGTCAAACCAGGTATGTCAAGTGTTTGTGCTCTTAAGGTTGAGGTTTTGTAGCCTGCTATACTTTCAAATGTTAGGCATTTTATCATGAGATGTCAGTTTCATACTATGGCATACTGAATTCATAATCCAAGCGTGGTCCTGGTCTGAGAAAAGGCAGGGGACATTGGTTATCATACAAAATCAAATGGATTCCACAGGTCACATACATGAGCACTGCAGTGACAACATGTGTTCTATTTAACCCTGACCCCTTATAGTCACCCACATAATTCCCAGAAGCCTCTCTTAATGTCACTCACTCCCTCTCTGTGCTGTGCTTTAGGTGTAGGCCTTATGTGCCATGGGCAGTGAATGGCCTGGGTCACGGCTGTGAGGTTGACTGGGCTCAGAAACACAGCACACTGATGTCTGTGGTTGGAATGGCATAAATAAGACCAGCTTGTAGATGGCTGCATCATTGCAGCTGAGACCCAGGCCCCCTAGGGTAGTGAGAGGATCAGGTGTGTGGGGATTGTGACTGTCTCTGACTCACCCATGACGACTTATGCCAGTGCCTCCAAGCTAATAGCAAAATTGAACTACAGCAGGGGATTTATAAGCTGCTATAGAATAGTGGTGCTAAGATTTTTGTAGTTCAACATAACTTGTACATTCCTTTAGCTTGAATCGGCTCTATCAAATCTGCGTGTAATGTAATCCTTTGTTTTGGATAGACCGACGTTGTCCATCTTTCTCCCTCAACCTTCGTCTGTCCTGTTCTTGATACACAGCATCCTTGCATTCTCTTCAATAGCCTACATCTTCTCCATGTCGTGTAGTTACTGATTTAGTCAAATCTCTTTATTCTGCTCCCTCATCTAACCTGTTTTCATGCATATACTTTATTTTTCTTCCTTAGTCATTCCATGGCGGGAGGGCCTAATGTCTGCTATAAAATAAAAAATAAAAATCCTTTCAGTTAAGACCTAGGCAACCAGGTGACGGGAGTTTGGTGGTGCCTTAACTGTGGAGAATTGGCTCATGATGATGACTGGAGCGGAATGGGTGGAATGGTATTAAATGTTTACATGTGTTTGATACCATTCCATTTACATCGTTCCAGACATTATGAGCTTTCCTCCCCTCCGCAGCCTCCCGTGGTGCCTTAAGTCATCTCATGTCTGCTCAGGCAATAGCAGCCAGCCAGACAATGTTCTCTGTGCTCCCCATACTGTGCTGTCTTTAGTCATCCCATTTAGCAAGGCTAGCCTGCCTAAATATGCTACAAAGCTGTCTGATGAAATCATTTTGCAAGTTCTTCAAAGTAGATAAAACATACTTTCACGTACTGTCTTAATCCCACTCTCTCATTGTGTACATTCTTCTCTCATGCAGTCTGTGTATCTAACGTAGCAGGCGTAAAAGGTATTAATCTCTGTACAATCCGTAAACAAAAGCGCTATGGATTATGGTCATTGTATTTAATTACCACGGTTTCTGTGCTGAACTAGGTTGACTATTTCCTTACAACTCCTTTTCAGCCCAGCCTTCCACATGGTTCTTGACTTAATTTCTCTGGTGAATTATTTAATTTCTCACTAGAAAAAACACTTGTTGGGCTCACCAAAAAAGCTCTGGTCAGAAGTTATGTTTTATTAGTCGTATGTACGGGATACACATGGTGTACATCGTCACACAAAATGCTTACTTGCAGGTTCCTTCTTGACAAAGCAACAAAAATAAAACATAAGAATACGAACACAAAAAGTAAATGACTCAGTAGAATAGAATACATATTTTAGCATAAGTATAATACAGTACACCACAATTTATAGTCCAATATTTACATGTGTATGGGGAGAATGGTGGGGCACTGTATAAACTGAGCAATATAAAATATTGTGTAGCATGCATGTGTGCTAATGTGCAGGTGGTCAGTCCAGTTCAGCAGTCTGATGTCTTGTAGATACCGACAGGCTCGGAGACAGTTTCTATCAAACCTCATGCTCCGATACCGTCTGCTCGACGGTAAGGGAGAGAACAGCTTGTGTATGGAGTCCTTGATGATGCGGTGTGCTAAGGTACCGTTTTGAGTCCTGGATGTTTGGGAGCATGGTCACTAATGTACTGGGCCATCTTCACCACCCGCAGGAGGGCCTTGCGGTTGTGGATGGAGCTATTCCGTACCAGGCCTTGATGCAACCGGTCAGGACACTCTTGATGGTGCAGCGGTTGTATTTTGAGAGGACCTGGGCCGGCATGCCAGATTTCTTCAGCCGAAATAGGAAGTAGAGGCGCTGTTGCGCCCTTTTGACCAGAATGGTGGTGGTGGTTGTCCATGACAAGTCCTTGGTGATGTGGACACCAAGGAACTTAACTCGGGACTTGCTCTACTGCAGCCCTGTTGATGTGGATCTGGGCATGTTCCAGTGTTTTCCACAAGTATGTAGAGTAGCCAGCCCAATAGAAAAAGTAGCCAGCCAGGCGGCCCTCAATGTTTGGCCGAAGGAGCTCTATTTTGGTGGCCTCTGGTACATTCTAATGCCTTGATTCCATCAGGACTGCACAGTGACATGATTGAAAACTTTATCAAGTTCATCTCCCAGAATCCAAACATTTTGTGGTACTGTGTAGAAGGACACTACCTTAAGTGACTTCAAGTGCATGAATTCAGTGTAATGTTAGTAGTTCTGAATATTTTATTGTCCTGTATGTTTAGGACTATTGTCTAAGAACATTAAACCTTTAGATTCGATTTATTTTAAAGTTTTACTGCAAGATATGGATGGCCACTGTTGAAATTATGCATTTAATTAAAACAAAAACATTACAAATAGGCCACATTATCTTGAAATAAATGGAAAGGTTTTTTCAAGTTTTCACTGTCAATTAAAAAAAATAGTCCACAACAATGCTTAAACCACATCAGGAGACTACTTTATGAGGTCAATTCAAGTGCGAGGCTGATCACATGTGCAATAAAAAACAAAACAATGATGGAGTGAGCAGAAACTGGTGGACACATGCACAGATGGGGCATTTTTGCCTCTGAAGGTTACAGGAAATATAATCAGTGTTGCATTCTGCTCATGTCTTATGATAAACTTGGGCTTGAAACATTTAGTTGGTTCCCTACTAAGGTCAATAGATTTTTATTTTTTTTATAGTTGAATTCCGTTTTACTTTTTGGATTCCGCGAGGGCCCTAATTATTATTTGTACCAGAATGAGGCTCTCCAATGCTAATATTGTTCCTGCAGTGATCTTCATTGAATGTTTTCATAATTTATCTGCATATGGTTGTCAAAAAGCCTAGGCCTACCAGTAGTTTATGCAAATTAGGGAGCCAAATGAACGTCTCTCTCACCGATGCGATTCGGTAGGCAACACTGACTGACGAGACAAGGCACTCATTTTAGCACCACTGTCTGGCAAGCCCGACATCCTATAAAATCCTTTGGTTTACTTGTCCCCATGCGATACCATGGACATAACCACATTGCATGATTTAGGAATGGCAAGGGGATTTAAGAGATCAACTTTATTGTCAGTTCGACACCTTTTTATAAACTAGACAACGCATGGTGTTCAGTTGTACGTACAGTAAATAACCTACTATGCGCCACAACGCCATGTGGCTTGCTATACGAAAGAAAATAGATTAATGTGTCAGAACAATAATTGGACTAAATTGTGGATTTTGACACATTGTTACCACTTACAGTACATTACATGGGACATTGCAAATTCACTAGCATCATGCTCTCTCCCTCAATGTAAAAAAAAATTAGACCGCAACCAATCACGGCACACAAACTGTACCGGGTCACGGTACAGACAGCAGACTGCGTTTCCCTGTCATTGCTCGCTTTGTGACTGACAGGTGCCTGTCCTATCAATAAATATCTAGAAGTTGTATACTGTTCATTCTCGCGAGAGGCGGACTAGCAAATTGAAACTTTTTAAAATGAACAGTAGCCTATGAGGTGGAAAAGTATCTGGTTTTCAATGGTCTGGAACTGATTAGCCTACAGCCTGTGTGAATGGGAAAACACTATGTTCCCTCTGCTTCCTGACGTCAACAATCAACTCCTTGGTTTTGCTGATGTTGCGGGAGAGGTTGTTCTCATGACACCACAATGCCAGTTCACATACCTCATCCCTATGGGCTGATTCGTCATAGTTGGTTATCAGGCCTAAAACCATGGTGTCCTTAGCAAACTTGTCAGTGTTGTGCAAAGCCGGTAATGAGGCGTATTGGATTCGCCCCAAACATAACACTTTTTATTGAGGACAAAAAGTTTTATTGCGTGGTATCCAATTGTTAGTAGTTACTATCTTGTCTCATCGCTACAACTCCCATACGGGCTCGGGAGAGACTAAGGTCGAAGCAATGCGTCCTCCGAAACACAACCCTTTGGCACTGGGACAATGGTGGTTTTCTTTAAAGCAGGTGGGGACTACAGAGACACCTGGGACAAAGACGGGCTGAAGACGCCCGCTAGCTGGTCAACGCACACTTTGAGGACGTGGCCAGGGATGCCTTCTATGCCAGCCACTTTGTGATTATTCACACTTTTTTGTAGGGCACTATGTAAGGATTAGGCTGCCATCTGGGATGCCGCCATGGTCTGAGTGAAGGAGCATTTTGAAGTAACACTTAGCTGGAGTTTGTTAATGGTGCCAGAGCGGAGCCAGGCCTGCAGCCTTGAAGTGAGTCCAAGTCTAATGCATTCAATCACATCCTTAAATCCCCAATCTGCTGTGCTGGTGTTACTACTGTAATCTATAGTCCTGAGAGGCCAGGGTAGACTTATAAGGCTATAGGCTACAATCAACAGGTGTTTGCTTCAGGGGCTGTCATTCTGTAGTGTGGTGAGTGGTAACCATGGCAACACAGTCCATTTGTTGGCAGGCAGTATGTAACGAGACACCTGAAACTTAAAGTGTTCTCTAATGGCAGGTGAGTTGTCGTGGTTCCTCTAGGTTTCTTCCTAGGTTTCTGCCTTTCTAGCCACAGTGCTTCTACATCTAGCTTTTTGGGGTTTTAGGCTGGGTCTCTGTATAGCACTTTGTGACATCGGCTGATGTAAAAAGGGCTTTAAATACATTTGATGGATTGCATGTCTTTGTGCCTACAATGCGTGACTGCAGTATTGCACAGAGGATTTTGATATACTCCATCTCTGATTTTGATTTTAAATGTTCTTGTGCTTGTTGTGGCCTCGTTAGGCTGTAGTTAATGGATAGCAGTTTAGTCGCCCTCAGCTCGCCCTGCTAAGGTAGAATGGCAACATAGCACTCAGTTTTTAGGCCGGGGAAATTCCTAATACAGTAAATGTAGGTGGTCTGGAAATGTGTAATTTTGTACAACAAAGTGGGCAATAAAAGTAAATTGCATTCACCGTCTTAATGTCTTCTGTCCATTAAAGGAAGTAAGTTATGGAATCTGCTGGTTACCTCAGATTGAAGTGGGCTAGAAAGCTATGTTTATTTTTCTTAGTATTTTACAGTTAGGCACGTGTATTAAACAGCACTGCCTTGTCTTGATATGATAGAACTGTTAATGAGAGAACCAATTCACACTGGTTTTACCATCTCCTGCCTAGCAGAGTACTGCTGCAGCATATGTTGTTTTAATGTGGTCCGTCTCACAGTGCTACAGTTTTATGATATTCGTATCTTATTAGGATCCCCATTAGCTGTTGCAAAAGCAGCAGCTATTCTTCCTGGGATCCACACAACATGCCATAATACAGAACATTAATAGACAAGGACAGAACTACATCAAATGGGGGTGGCTGTTTTTAACTAGCTGAAGGTATCTACCAACAACTTCTATCTTCTGTCCAATGCTCTTATGAACACATTTCTGCATTGTTGGACAAAGTTGTCTCTCTGAATTCTAAGCGATATTCTCTGTACACTGGAAAGAAATTCATTTTTCACCAAACATTTCAGCATGTGTTTTTGGGTAGAACGGTACCCCAGCCCACACAATTTCACTGAACTAGACCACCACTACCAGAAAAAGTTGCAATAAACTACACTTACAAATCGAATTGTATTTCTCACATGCGCCAAATACAACAGGTGTAGACCTTACAGTGAAATGCTTACTTACAAGCCTTTAACCAACAATGCAGTTTAAGAAAAATAACTAAAGTAAAAAAATAGAAAATAAAAGTATCATCATTAAAGAGCAGCAGTAAAATAACAGTAGCGAGGCTATATACAGGGGGTACTGGTACAGAGTATATGTGCGGGGACACCGGTTAGTCGAGGTAATATGTTCGTGTAGTCATTAAAGTGACTATGCATAGATAATAGAGTAGCAGCAGTGTAAGAGGGGTCTGGGTAGCCCTTTGATTAGCTGTTCAGGAGTCTTATGGCTTGGGTTAGAAGTTTAGAAGCTACCTGGACCTAGAATTGGCACTCTGGTACCGCTTGCCATGCGGTAGCTGAGAGAACAGTCTATGACTAGGGTGCCTGGAGTTGCACTACCCTCTAGTGCCTTGCGGTCGGAGGCCGAGCAGTTGCCATACCAGGCAGTGATGCAACCAGTCAGGATGCTCTCCATAATGCAGCTGTAGAACCTTTTGAGGATCTGAGGAACCATGCCAAATCTTTTCAGTCTCCTGAGGGGGGAATAGGCTTTGTCTTGCCCTCTTCACGACTGTCTTAGTGTGCTTGGGCCTTGGTGTCCACATGACCAAACTATCAAGGAGCTTGAAGAACTTGAAGAATTGGGACATGCTCTGTCCTCTTCCTGTAGTCCACAATCATCTCCTTTTGTCTTGATCACGTTGAGGGCGAGGTTGTTGTCCTGGCACCACACGGCAAGGTCTCTGACCTCCTCCCTATAGGCTGTCTCGTTGTTGTCAGGGATCAGGCCTACCACTGTGTCATCTGCAAACTTGATCATGGTGTTGGAGTCGTGCCTGGTCATGCGTGACAGAGTACAGGAGGGGACTGAGCACACATCCCTGAGGGGCCCCCCTGTGTTGAGGATCAGTGTGTTGGATGTGTTGTTACCTACCCTTACCACCTGGGGGCGGTCCGTCAGGGAGTCCAGTATACAGAAGGTCCAACTCTGTAAATGACTAGTGTTGGTTTCCTCATAAATGTGTGTTGTGGAACACTGACAGCAACCGCATTACATGTCTTCCATCCCTTTTTTCCCCCGTTTCTCTCCAGCTATAATCAACTGTGTTCCCCACATGCCACAACAGTCCCTGAGAAAATCTAATAAGTGTTCTTTCTCTATCGTTTGCTCTTTTTTTTTTTTCAGGTAAAAACTCATATTTAAAGAATGTCCCATGGCGGAGCCGGGAGAAGCCAGCTGTGTACAATTAATTTTGTGACACTGTCACTCTGAGAGGGGAGGGGGCATAGCCTTGCCTTGGGTGGTGCCTTTCACAGTGCCCTACCCAGAACAGAAGCGAGGCAGAGGTCACAACGTTCTACTTCTGTCATGCATGGCATGGAGCAGAGGGGCTCAATCAATGACAACCGACCTGTCACATAGAGGGGGGGCTTATCTCTAAACCCTGTTGACTTGTGACAACATTCTGATGATTTATAGCTCATCATGATTATAGACCATGGACTGCAATTGTTAAAGGAATTTTAATGGCATTGTTAGATTCTCCCTGGCCTGCTTATAAGGGAAATAAGCCTCCCCAACTTCCTTTCATTGGTTACACACTGCATTCAAAATACAGATGGAACACCTAGAGTTCTCTTGTCTTTGTTTGTGTGTGTGCGTGAGAGAGCAAATCACAGACCTGACCCCAACCCTATCACCCTCTATCCCGCCCGCCAGCAAGGCCGTCAGTGGGGAAGGAGTGGAAGAGGGAGGGAGTGAGCGGATGGGTGCGCTGAGGCCCCAGACAGAAGCAGCTGCTGTGAATACTAAAGTGTCTGTCTTCTCCTCTCCGCCTCTCTCCTTCTCTCACCCCTGGCACGGCCCACTCCTGCAACAGCTCTCACTCAGCACTAAGGTGGTTATATGGGCTGACTTCCAGATTGTCTTTATTGCAATTGCTTTCCCAGGTTCACTATATTGCAGTCAAGCTTTGTAGATGATCAGTTCTCACAATGCCTAGAGAAATGCTTAACTTCACAAACACCTCCAAAGATGGCTTAAACTTTTTTGTGGTTAAACATTCTCCAGAGATCTGATTTGCAGCACCACCCCTCTCCCACTCCTTCGTTCCCACACTGCGGAGCGTGAGGGAGACACAAACACTCTACTCCTCCTGTCTTCCCGAGAGAGGGGTTGAGGGAACCAGGGAAGACTTCAAGAGGTGGTGCCAGTCTCTGTTTGGCCAACACTTGTCGATCCCATCACAGCTGTGAGTGTTTGAAATGAGTTGCACTGCTGCCTGTTTGTCTGACAGAGAGCGGACTCTTAATAATGACTAGTGACGACCCGCCAACTGGAGAGTGCCTGGCGCTGGTTATTTATCCCTGTTTTATTGTTGTGGTTCTGGCTGTCATGGCCGAGACAGTCTGCCTGGTAATGAATACGGCCTGCAACAATGATGACTGATCTCTTCTCATTGCGTCATTATCTGTGTGCTGCTTTCACTCCTGCACCCTCCTCTGACAGTGTAGTGTCGGCGGTGGCGTCTGCCTCGGTGGTAGAAGCCACGTCTCAAGCAGTGGAGGCTGCTGAGGGAAGGACGGAATGGAATCAAACACATGGAACCCATTTTTGACATATTTCATCCGATTCCGCTCCAGCCATTACCACGGACCATTCCTCCCCATCTGAGGTGCCACCAACCTCCTGTGGTCTCTAAGTACATAGTTACCTGTGGAAGTGCTGTACTGTTCAATTCGGTGGTGTACCACCAGGCAGAGACATCATGGCTAGTGTTTATTCCCCTAGAGATCAGATGTTGTCAGTATAAATAACATCACGCACTAGTGTTGCACAGTATACTGGAACGATGGTACTTAAAATTAAAAGCTGTTTGGTACTAGAATTTTACTTTCGGTACTTCTGTCAAATGTGTATCATGTGATTGAGAGGATCAAGTCTGTATCAGCGCAGTCCCTTCCAGCACAAAGTGCCTGCTTCACTTACTCATTCATTGTTGTAGCTGTTTGGGCTCCAGTAGCTCCCCAGTCCCCACAGAAGTTGAACACTTGACGAATGCAACAAAGCATGTAGAAATTGAAACTGTTTGCAAACAATGTTTGATACCATTCCATTGATTCCATTCCAGCCATTACAATGAGCCCATCCTCCTATAGCTCATCCCACCAGCCGCCTCTGATGTCTGTATGGGCTATAACACTTTTACAATGCAAGATGAAACCGGAAGCTTCCAACTTTAATTTTAGGCTAACGTGCCTTGGTAGCTTGGAGCTAAATTCACTACCCAAGTACTTAAAAAAAATATGCAAACCATAATGCAAATATGCAGATTTATCTAAGCTGACCGTCACAACTTTATTAATTCACTTAGTTTTTGGTGACGAAGGATACCAACTTCTTCGTTCTCCTTTGCCTCAAGGCTGGTTTCCACTAGATTCTATTTAGGGGGTGGCTGTAGGAGCTTTGAAAGAAATAAAAGCATCAAGTGTACCCACCAATATGTGCTATGAATTTGAGTCAACTCAACTGACATTACAAAAAATACATGTGCCAAACACATGCTGTCACAAGGAATATTAACCCCCAGCTTAACGCTAAAGTGTATGAGTCAATGGCCTGAGAATATAATGCAGCTGTTCAGGCAATGCATCTTGGGACAGATAAGTAGTCACCTCGGGTCACCTTCCCTTTCTCTCCCTTCAGCCTTAAATGAACAAATGCTCTCTGTCATTCCCCTGTGCAGCATAATGATCCCTGTCACGGACACACTGATAAGCAGCTAAATGCTGATGGCTTGACGGGAGATATGGAAAGGAGGGAGAGAGAGAAGGGAAGATTGGATGGTGTGTGCACAGGGGCGGCCGCCCTAGCCCTTGACTATGACTCTGTTCCGTTTTATTACACGAGTCATTGGAGGATCGCGTCTTCTGTACGGGGGAGTTTTCTTAAGAGCCCCGATGTTCTGTTTGAAGATTAACTCGCCTCACTTGCGTTATGGTTTTGGAAGCATAAACACTTTCTTTCATATCAGTGAGACATTTCCAAAAACAGAAGGTTAAATTGATACAAACCTTTTTTAGGTTAGTGTTCCCACACTGACGTATTTCCATGTTACATCGGGTGTTTACAGGAGATGGATGGACGACAGAGGGACCACCTGTGCTAATTAGCGTTCTAGCATGCTCCAACACCTGTTTGAAATGGAAGAAGGCCGCCAGAAATGTTATCACTGAAAAATACTGTCGGCTTTGTGATAAAGCAGGAAAAAAGTGTATTTTGCATTTGTAAAATGATTTTGAACTGACATGAAAGTAAATGGCTATGTTTCTGGAACCATATTGTAGTTTGAGAATCTATTCACGTTTTAGATGGAGGTTTTGTCTGACAGTTAAGTCTGCCTCTGAAAATAACAATGTCCTTGGGCCTTAAGGAGTAATGGTAAGCTCTTTAAGAGTACAGCTTGGGAAGACCTGCATGGAAAGAGGAGTAGATGACTGGAAGGGGCCTATTGGCCAATTTGGCTTGACTACAAGATGCCGTTGTACAATGAAGAGGCACCGAGGGGCAAGGGGAGGAGTGGAAGCTGGCATCTCTGCCCACAATCTCCTGACCAGAACATTTTCTGCTGAAGAGATGCAGAGATTAAAGGGATCAGAAATGCAAATAAACAAAGTGAAGTATGGAGAGCGAGAGGCTGTGACTAAGATTGGTGTTGCTTTTTTGTTTGTACACTGTGTGTGTGTGGTACTAGTGTCTGTGGCTCCTGTGTTACTAGAAGACCTGTTATTATTCCTTCCTAGCCTGAGTAACTCTCCCCTCCGCTCGACACTCCACCGCTAGAGAACAGGCAGTTGGCTTTTTGGAATCTTTGTCTGCAATTAACTCTTTCCTCCTGCCAGTGTGTCCACGTGCTTAAGAATGAGAAACTGTGATTGTTTCTTCAGTTCTAGTGGCCTTTTGAGGAGAAGTGCAATCAGAACGATGGGATTTGTTGCTTTATTCCTGCAGGCTGGGGTTTGATGTTGAGGTAATTGATTCTCATTCCCTCTGTAATCATTCAGATATCCAAAAATGTTCCTTAGTTACCACTCTGTTCTGTGGCAACACTGGTGTTTGGCCCTGCTGATTGTATTTTTACAGCACTTTTGTTTTTTTCTTTGTCCTTTTCCCTGTTTTTTTTTTTCTTCACCTTTTATTTAACCAGGTAGGCTAGTTGAGAACAAGTTCTCATTTACAACTGCGACCTGGCCAAGATAAAGCATAGCAGTGTGAACAGACAACAGAGTTACACATGGAGTAAACAATTAACAAGTCAATAACACAGTAGAAAAAAAGGAGAGTCTATATACATTGCGTGCAAAAGGCATGAGGAGGTAGGCGAATAATGACAATTTTGCAGATTAACACTGGAGTGATAAATGATCAGATGGTCATGTACAGGTAGAGATATTGGTGTGCAAAAGAGCAGAGAAGTAAATAAATAAAAACAGTATGGGGATGAGGTAGGTAAAAATGGGTGGGCAATTTACCGATAGACTATGTACAGCTGCGGCGATCGGCGAGCTGCTCAGATAGCAGATGTTTGAAGTTGGTGAGGGAGATAAAAGTCTCCAACTTCAGCGATTTTTGCAATTCGTTCCAGTCACAGGCAGCAGAGAACTGGAAGGAAAGGCGGCCAAATGAGGTGTTGGCTTTAGGGATGATCGGTGAGATACACCTGCTGGAGTGCGTGCTACAGGTGGGTGTTGCCATCGTGAACTGAGAAGGCGGAGCTTTACCTAGCATGGACTTGTAGATGACCTGGAGCCAGTGTGTCTGGCGACGAATATGTAGCGAGGGCCAGCCGACTAGAGCATACAGGTCGCAGTGGTGGGTGGTATAAGGTGCTTTAGTAACAAAATGGATGGCATTGTGATAAACTGCATTCAGTTTGCTGAGTAGAGTGTTGGAAGCTATTTTGTAGATGACATCATCGAGGATCGGTAGGATAGTCAGTTTTACTAGGGTAAGTTTGGCGGCGTGAGTGAAGGAGGCTTTGTTGCGGAATAGAAAGCCGACTCTAGATTTGATTTTAGATTGGAGATGTTTGATAGGAGTCGAAGGAGAGTTTACAGTCTAGCCAGACACCTAGGTACTTATAGATGTCCACATTCTAGGTCGGAACCATCCAGGGTGGTGATGCTAGTCGGGCGTGCGGGTGCAGGCAGCAAACGGTTGAAAAGCATGCATTTGGTTTTTACTAGCGTTTAAGAGCAGTTGGAGGCCACGGAAGGAGTGTTGCATGGCATTGAAGCTCGTTTGGAGGTTAGATAGCACAGTGTCCAAAGAAAAGCCAGATGTATACAGAATGGTGTCATCTGCATAGAGGTGGATCAGGGAATCGCCCGCAGCAAGAGCAACATTGATGTATACAGAGAAAAGAGTTGGTCCGAGAATTGAACCCTGTGGCACCCCCATAGAGACTGCCAGAGGACCGGACAGCATGCCCTCTGATTTGACACACTGAACTCTGTCTGCAAAGTAGTTGGTGAACCAGGCAAGGCAGTCAGAAAAACCGAGGCTACTGAGTCTGCCGATAATAATTTATTTTATCTTACCTTTATTTAACTAGTCAAGGCAGTTAAGAACAAATTCTTATTTACAATGACTGCCTAGGAACAGTGTTCAGGGGCAGAACGTCAGATTTGTACCTTGTCAGCTCGGGGGATTGAACTTGCAACCTTCCGGTTACTAGTCCAACGCTCTAACCACTAGGCTACCCTGCCGCCCCAATATGGTGATTGACAGAGTCGAAAGCCTTGGCCAGGTCGATGAAGATGGCTGCACATGAACTTCAGTGTCCCAGAACTTTTTGGAGTTAGAGCTACAGGATGCAAATTTCTGCCTGAAGAAGCTGGCCTTTGCTTTCCTGACTGACTGCGTGTATTGGTTCCTGACTTCCCTGAACAGTTGCATATCGCGGGGACTGTTCGATGCTATTGCAGTCCGCCACAGGATGTTTTTGTGCTGGTCGAGGGCAGTCAGGTCTGGGGTGAACCAAGGGCTATATCTGTTCTTAGTTCTGCATTTTTTGAACGGGGCATGCTTATCTAAAATGGTGAGGAAGTTACTTTTAAAGAATGACCAGGCATCCTCAACTGATGGGATGAGGTCAATATCCTTCCAGGATACCCGGGCCAGGTCGATTAGAAAGGCCTGCTCACAGAAGTGTTTTGGGGAGCGTTTGACAGTGATGAGGGGTGGTCGTTTGACTGCGGATCCGTAGCGGATACAGGCAATGAGGCAGGGATCGCTGAGATCCTGGTTGAAGACAGCGGAGGTGTATTTGGAAGGCCAGTTGGTCAGGATGACGTCTATGAGGGTGCCCTTGTTTACAGATTTAGGGATGTACCTGGTGGGTTCCTTGATGATTTGTGTGAGATTGAGGGCATCTAGCTTAGATTGTAGGACTGCCGGGGTGTTAAGCATATCCCAGTTTAGGTCATCTAACAGAACAAACTCTGAAGCTAGATGGGGGGCAATCAATTCACAAATGGTGTCCAGGGCACAGCTGGGAGCTGAGGGGGGTCTGTAGCAGGCGGCAACAGTGAGAGACTTATTTCTGGAGAGTAATTTTAAAAATTAGTAGTTCGAACTGTTTGGGTATGACATTACTTTGCAGGCTATCTCTGCAGTAGACTGCAACTCCTCCCCCTTTGGCAGTTCTATCTTGATGGAAAATGTTATAGTTTGGTATGGAAATCTCAGAATTTTTGGTGGCCTTCCTGAGCCAAGGATTCAGACATGGCAAGGACATTAGGGTTAGCAGAGTGTGCTAAAGCAGTGAGTAAAACAAACTTAGGGAGGAGGCTTCTGATGTTGACATGCATGAAACCAAGGCTTTTTCGATCACAGAAGTCAACAAATGAGGGTGCCTGGGGACATGCAGGGCCTGGGTTTACCTCCACATCACCCGCGGAACAGAGGAGGAGTAGTATGAGGGTGCGGCTAAAGGCTATCAAAACTGGTCGCCTAGAGCGTTGGGGACAAAGAATAAAAGGAGCAGATTTCTGGGCATGGTAGAATATATTCAGGGCATAATGCGCAGACTGGTGTATGGTGGGGTGCGGGTACAGCGAGGTAAGCCCAGGTACTGGGTGATGATAAGAGGTTGTATCTCTGGCCATGCTGGTTGTAATGGGTGAGGTCACCACATGTGTGGGAGGTGGGATAAAGGAGGTATCAGGGGTATGAAGAGTGGAACTAGGGGCTCCATTGTAAACTTAAACAATGATAACTAACCTGAACAACCATATACAAGGCATATTGACATTTGAGAGAGCCATACAGCGAGGCATACAGTAATCACAGGTGTTGATTGGGAGAACTAGCTAAAACAGTAGGTGAGACAACAACAGCTAATCAGCTAGCACAACAACAGCAGGTAAAATGGCGTTGACTAGGCAGAGAGGGTCGGATTAACTACACACAGAGCCTGAGTGCGGCTGGGGCCGACAGATAAAACAAGCAGAATGGAGTACCGTGATTTATAGACAGTCCAGCAGGAATCAGCTATGTAGCCAAGTGATCAGTGTCCAGGGGGCAGCGGTGGAGGGGACAGGGAAGCTAGACTGGCGAGTATTATCCAGGCAAAAAAAAAAAACTGTCTGGCTGGCTGGCTGTGCAGAAGGTAAAAGCCGCTAGCAGTGGCTAACAATGACTAAATAGATTGTAGCTGGTGAGCTTCTGGAGGTTCTTGAATGTGTTCTAAAAATTTAAAATAATAGTGATTCTGTATCACATTGGGAGAGGCAGGTTACCGGAAGGTATAATCGAATGAAAAATCGAAAAGAGATTGAAAGTAAATATGGGTCCAGTGAGTGGTTGGGCTGGCTGGGGATGTGGCGATTCAGACAGTTAGCAGGCCTGTGCTAACAAGCTAACAGTTAGTAGGCCGGGGCTAAACAAGCTAACAGTTAGTAGGCCGGGGCTAAACAAGCTAGCAGTTAGCAGACCGGGGCTAAACAAACTAGCAGTTAGCAGGCCGAATTAGCAAGCAAGCAGTTTGTGGTGGGAATCTGGGGATAAAAATAATAGGTCCATTATGCTCTGGTTAGAGTTGCGGTGTTCGAACTGGCGAGAGCTTTCCGAGCTAAAGGTTAGCTGATGACCGCTAGCAATGGTTTGCTGACTGATAGCTGGTAGTTAGCTGGCTAGCTTCAGTTGAGGGGTTCCGGATCCGAAGTAAATATAAATACTTTAGAAAAAAAAAAGCAGATCCACACTACATTGGGTGAGGCGGGTTGCAGGAGAGTATTTAGATGTTGAGGTTTAGCAAAATGTTTTAAAAGATATGTGAAGAAAAATATGTATGAAAAATGATGTACACAAGGGACACGACAAGACGTCTGACTGCTACGCGATCTTGGATTCAAGAGGGGGAGAGAGGCCAACTGCTGTCTGTGTTCTCTTGGGCTTGCTGCTTGCCCTTTTCTCTTCCTGGATGTGTTAGTCTCAGGCCTGGCAGGGCCATGGTGGCACATTGGTCCACTGTCCTGATAGGCCTCGCTCAATTGCCTCTGGGGTCTGTGCCAGGCTGCCAGCTCAACCCACTCAGCTGTTTGGCACTGCCACTCCACCTTGAATTTATTTGGGCCACACCAGCCTACCTTCAAATCATCCATCCACTCAGCCAGCCAGTCAGTCAGTTATTGTTCTGTGGCCACAGCCGTTGTCCGCTCCGATTTGTGCCCAGTGCCTACCATGGGAACTTTGAGGGGGGTGTATCTGATATTGCGCCCACTGAATTTAAAGTAAAGTTGTGTGCGTAGAGGGGGCAAATACAGGGATAAGATTTAATGCACTTGAGACACAAACTAACACTGATGTTCAGAGAAAGGAAAACTGAACACTGATTCATTATTATCAATCTCTACAGGGTTACCTGGCTGGAGTCTATTTCAAATTTGAATTGTGCCCTGATGCAAGATACATTTTTAAACCCTGTCATGATATTGGATTGGCCTATCGCAGTATACTATGCTTTAGATAAGTGTCCTCATCAGAATTCATGGATGCCAGAAATTTCTGCTCAGGCAACTTGGTAGGTCTTGCTTGTTTGGTCCGATCAATAAGCTGTTAGGTTTTCTATCTAAGCTGGTCAAGCCAGCATCCATAGCATGGCAACTGATCTCTATGTGAAGGACACACACTATCTACTGGTCGTTGTAAAGTGTTTCTTTCTCATATTTCATTGACATGTTGTCCACCATCATGAGCCTTCAGGTATAAAGACTGCATGTCTATTCGGTCGGTGGTATTTTTTTGCAAAAGCACATGCATCCTCTTTATTCAGTCCACAATTGTCATTTCCCGTTCTTCACTAACAGGCACACCCCTCATGGTGAATTGCAAATTGTTTGCTCCTGAAAGGAGGATGCAGCCTTGTGCGTTTATCGGATTATATAAAATGCATGGCCTCTGTGTAGCTCAGTTGAACTTCACTAGCACCCCTCAGTACGGGGCCTCTAAGGGTCCTTTTGAGATTCTTTGTAAGAAGATGAATGGTAGCTCTCTGTATTATCCCTGTGATTATGTGACTGCTGGAGTAGCCATTACCAGTAATCATTCAGTACTTTTCATGCAGGAGAAAGTGGGATCCGGATCACTGATTGCCTCTGTGTATAATGGCACAAAATGAAAACTGTTCCTCTCTCATGCACCTTTCTTCAGACCGCATCTCGTCATCTCTCCTTCACTGTGAGTATGGATCTTTCAGCTGGGTTGACCAGCCTGAATTGTCACACACCACTGACAACCTGTGACCCATGGTTGTCCCAAGAGAACCATGTTCCCTCCTCTTGATCATTGTGTCTCTGGTCACCTTATTTCCTGAGAGAGGATTATGTCCAAGCTGAGAGAACATGCTCTAAGCAGCACCATATGTAAAACTGCCTTCACTGAACTTTTATTAGCAACAATGTGTCACAAGAAATGGATCTGTCAGCTCCTGACGGTGAGTTCTCCCAAGGCGATTTTCAACAAGTGCTTAAAAAAGGATTTTCTGTCAAACTGCTTTACATAAGCAGTTAAAATGTGTCCCACTCAAAGAACAAGCGCTACAGTTCTGTCTGTAGTGTGGAATTATTTAATATATCAAGTGATTTAAACTAAACATTGCATAGATATATAACATTGCATAGATATATAACATTGACATGACAAAACACAATGTTCAGTTCAGTGACATAAGTCGCTCCCCAATATTTGTAAAAATGTGTCTCCCTTGCATATTGTGTAAAAGACTAGGTTAATATTTGTATGAAATTTGAGTCATGTAAGGAATGCAGTTATGTAGAGTTTGATGGTGAGAACGGAACACTGTGCAGATGGTAAGCTGTACTCAACACAAGTGTATTGTTACCAACAGGTGTTTTTGTTCTGGCTGCCAGCTCACGATGTTTCCATTTGGAGCTGTGCATGAGATCCTCTACTTCTGTGTAAAAGGGTCTCCTTTAGTTTCCTTGCTGTTTGTCTTTAATCCTTAGAATAATAGTAGTTTCTACGCTGAACAAAAATATTCATTCAACAATTTCAAAGATTCTACTGAGTTCATTTAAGGAAATCAGTCAAATTAAATGAATTATTTAGGCCCTAATCTAAGGATTTCAAATGACTGGGAATAGAGATGTGCATCTGTTGGTCACAGACATCTTTAAAAAAAGGTAGGGGAGTGGATCAGAAAAGTAGTCACTATCTGGTGTGTCCACCATTTGAGTCATGCAGCGCAACACGTCTCCTTCACATAGAGTTGATCAGGCTGTTTAATGTGGAATGTTGTCCCACTCCTGGATATTGGCGGGAACTGAAACTTGCTGTCGTGCACATCGATCCAGAGCATCTGAATATATGCTCAATGGGTAACAAGTCTGGTGATTATACAGGCCTTGGAAGAACTGTGACATTTTTAGCTTCCAGGAATTGTGTACAGATCTTTGCGACGTGGGGCTGTGCGTTATCATGCTGAAACATGAGGTGATGCCATTCATCCGCCAGCATGACAATTGGCCTCAGGATCTCGTCACGGTATCTCTGTGCATTCAAATTGCCATCAATAAAATTAAATTGTGTTCGTTGTCTGTCGCTTATGCCCGTCCATATCATAACCCCACTGCCATCATGGGTCACTCTGTTCACAACGCTGACATCAGCAAACCACTCACCCATACAACGCCATACATGTGGTCTGCAGTTCACTAAAACGATGTTGGGAGGCAGCTTAAGGTAGAGAAATTAACATTACATTCTCTGGCAACATCTCTGGTGGACATTCCTGCAGTCAGCATCCCGATTGCACGTTCCCTGAACTTGAGACATCTGTACCGTTGTGACACAACTGCACATTTTTAGTAGCCCTTTATTGTCCCCAGCCCAAAGTGCACCTGTGTAATGATCATGAGCATTTTACCATCCAACCTGGAACTGCGTGAGTAATGTTAAGTCTGAAGCTACTATTAAAGCCAAGAAGAAAAATAAATGACTGTGATAGTGGTTCCTCCTTTTAAAATTTGTGTGCTTACACTGCGGGACTTAGTGGTACCCAGTGTCATGGCTTCATTGCCACAGACTAGAGGTCGACCAATTTTTATGATTTTTCAACACCGATACTAATTTTATTGGACCAACAAAAGCCGATACCAGTTAATCTGCCTTTTAAAAGCATTTTATATGTATATATATATATATATTTGTAATAATGACAATTACAACAATACTGAATGAACACTTTCTTTTTTTTATATAAATCAATAAAATCAATTTAGTCTCATAATGAAACATGTTCAATTTGGTTTAAATAATGCAAAAAAAGTGTTGAAGAAAGTAGGTGCAATATGTGCCATGTAAAAAAATAAAAAAGCTTAACGTTTAAGTTCCTTGCTCAGAACATGAAAGCTGGTGGTTCCTTTTAACATGAGTCTTCAATATTCCCAGGTAAGAAGTTTTAGGTTGTAGCTATTATAGGACTATTTCTCTCTATACCATTTGTATTTCATATACCTTTGACTATTGGCTGTTCTAATAGGCACTAGTATAAAATACGGAACGGTCCCCCCCATTCAGCTGAAAAGGAGGCGCGGGGAATTCAAAAATATTATTTAGAAATATTTTACTTTCACACATTAACAAGTCCAATACAGCAAATGAAAGATTAATATCTTGTTAATCTACCCATCATGTCTGAGTTTTAAAATGTTTTACAGCGAAAATACAACATATATTTATGTTGGACCACCACCAAATCAACAAAAAAAACTGCCATTTTCCCAGCCAAAGATAGGAGTCACAAAAGCAGAATTAGAGATAAAATGAATCACTAACCTTTGATAATCTTCATCAGATGACACTCATATGACATGTTACACAATACATTTGTTTTGTTTGATAATATGCATATTTATATCCACAAATCTCGGTTTACATTGACGCCATGTTCAGAAATGCCTCCAAAATATCCGGAGTAATTAGAGAGCTACGCCAGATAACAGAAATACTCATCATAAACTTTGATGAAAGATGCATGTTCTACATATAATTAAAGATACACTAATAGTTCTTTCAAAAATGCAACCTACACTCGTTGTGTCAGATTTTTTAAAAACGTTACTGAAAAAAATACCTACCATGCAATAATCTGAGACAATAAAATAGAAAACAGCATTACTTTCAGACGTAAATATATTTCTCTGCCATGTTGGAGTCAACAGAAATACGAAATTAAATCATAAATATTTCCTTACCTTTTGATCATTCATCAGAATGCAGTGCAAGGAGTCCTAGTTCCACAATAAATAGTTTTTGTTCCATAATGTCCAATACTAGTGTCCAATTAGCTGCATTTGCTAGCACTTTCAGCTGATTTAACCAGTTTTAAAAACGTGGGTTTCCTATCCAAATTCTAACCATATGCTGACGCTGGTCCAGGAGAACTCGGACAAGCTTCAAAAAGATATATTCCAGGTCGAATAAACTGGTCAAACTAAGTAGAGAATCAATCTTCAGGATGTTCTTTTCAGATATATCCAATAACGTTCCAGCCGGAGCATATGTTTTCATCTGCAGCCAAATGGAACGATGGTGATATCAACAGACAAATGCGCAACAGGGAAATTGCATTCTGCTAGGACAGTGACTCATTCCCCTCCCATTCGGTCAAACTTCACACCAGAGGCTCCATTCCATGTTCTACTGAATGAAGACATCTAGTGGAAGGCGTAGGAAGTGCTAACAGATCCATATCTTATTTGGAAGTGAAGAGTCGATGACTTAAAATTAGACCCGCATTCAGAATTTCACTTCCTGTTTGGTAGATTGCCTGCCCTATGAGTTCTGTTATACTCAGACATAATTCAAACAGTTTTAGAAACTTCAGTGTTTTCTATCCAATAGTAATAATAATATGCATATATTAGCAATCTAGGACAGAGTAGGATGTAGTTCACTATGGGCATGCAATTCATCCAAAGTGAAAATACTGCCCCCTATCCCCAACACGTTTTAATATAATACATCAATAAAATCAATTTAGCCTCAAGTAGATAATTGAAACGTGTTCAATTTGGTTTAAATAATGCAAAAACAAAGTGTTGGAGAAGAATGTGTAAGTGCAATATGTGCCATGTAAGAAAGCTAACGTTTCAGTTCCTTGCTCAGAACATGAGAACATATGAAAGCTGGTGGTTCCTTTTAACATGAGTCTTCAATATTCCCAGGTAAGAAGTTTTAGGTTGTAGTTATTATAGGACTATTTCCCTCTATACCATTTGTATTTCATTAATCTTTGACTATTGGATGTTCTTATAGGCACTTTAGTATTGCCAGTGTAACAGTATAGCTTCCGTCCCTCATCGCTCCTCCCTGGGCTCGAACCAGCAACACAACGACAACAGCCACCACATCGAAGCGTTACCCATGCAGAGCAAGGGAAACGACCACCCGAAGGCTCAGAGCGAGTGAACTAGCCAGCCATTTCACTTCGGTTACCAGCCTCATCTCGGGAGTTGATAGGTTTGAAGTCATAAACAGCGCAATGCTTGATGCACAATGAAGAGCTGCTGGCAAAACGCACGAAAGTGCTGTTTGAATGAATGTTTACGCGCCTGCTTCTGCCTACCACCGCTCATTCAGATACTTAGATACTTGAATGCTTGTATGCTCAGTCAGATTATATGCAACACAGGACACGCTAGATAATATCTAGTAGTTAACTAGTGATTATGATTGTTTTTTTATAAGATAAGTTTAATGCTAGCTAGCAACTTACCTTGGCTTACTGCACTTGCGTAACAGGCAGTCTCCTTGTGGAGTGCAACGAGAGAGAGGCAGGTCGTTATTGCGTTGGACTAGTTAACTGTAAGGTTGCAGGATTGGATCCCCCGAGCTGACAAGGTGAAAATCTGTCTTTCTGCCCCTGAACAAGGCAGTTAACCACTGTTCCTAGGCCGTCATTGAAAATAAGAATGTGTTCTTAACTGACTTGCCTAGTTAAATAAAGGTGTAAAAGAAAAAGTTTTAAAAAATCGGCGCCCAAAAATGCCAGTTTCCGATTTGTTATGAAAACATGAAACCGACCCTAATTAATCGGCCATCCTGATTTAATCAGTCGACCTCTAAAAGACTTCATCAAAAAATAATATTGAGTAAATGGATGTCTTCTGATTGCCACCATATGAAGATCATCAAAGGTAAGGGATTATTTTTATCGCTATTTCTGAGTTTTGTAACGCTTCTGCTTGGCTGTGTACTGTTGGTAATAATTTGTCAACTGGGGCTATGTTCTAGGCTAGGTATGCTTTCGCCGAAAGGCATTTTATAAATATGACACTGTGGTTGGTAACAAGAAGTTCATCTTTAAACCTATGTAAAATATGTTTTGTTTTCTGAATTTTTATAATGAGCATTTCTGTAAATGAAATTTGGCGCTCTGCAACCTCACTGGATGTTGGCCAGATGGGACGCTAGCGTCCCACACCCTAGAGAGGTTAACATATTCCTCTCAATTGTAAATGTTTTGCTTGTCTCGTTATGACGTTACAACTACTTACATTTTCTTCCACTGTAATGTTTTGTCAGCCATCTTTGCTGAAGTCACCAGGGACGTGTGGCTCGCGTTAAATTCATCATTTGAACCATATTGTCCAACAGATGAAAACAATGTTAAGTTGCTGAAGGAGCATGACATGTTCAGTTGTAGGAAAAGGTGTTTGTATAGAATGGGAATTGATACAGGTCTAATTTTCAATGGAAACTACCGGGTGTTACATTCCCATGTCATATAAAAACCTTGGGACCCAAATGCATAATGAGTGCTCTAACTCCCCCTTGCGGTGGTCTGTAGTAGATGTCGAACTGATTAATCGGAATGGCCGATTTAATTAGGGCCGATTTCATAACAACCAGTAATTGTCATTTTTGGACACCGATCATGGCCGATTACATTGCACTCCACGAGGAGACTGCGTGGCAGGCTGACTACCTGTTATGCGAGTGCAGCAAGGAGCCACGGTAAGGTGTTAGCTAGCATTAAACATATCTTATAAAAACAATCTTCACATAATCACTAGTTAAACTAGTAATATCAACCATGTGTAGTTATCTAGCTTGTCCTGTGTGGCATATAATCGATGTGGTGCCTGTTAATTTATCATTGAATCACAGCCTACTACACCAAACGGGTGATTTAACAAGCGCATTCGTGAAAAAAGCACTGGTTGCACCAATGTGTACCTAACCATAAACATCAACACCTTTCTTAAAATCAATACACAAGTATATATATTTTAAACCTGCATATTTAGTTAATATTGCCTGCTAACATGAATTTCTTTTAACTAGGAAAATTGTGTCCCTTCTCTTGTGTTCTGTGCAACAGCAGTTTGGGACGCCTGGCTCGTTGCGAACTGTGTGAAGACCATTTCTTCCTAACAAAGACGGCCGACTTCGCCAAATGGGGGAGGATTTAATGAAGCCTATGTATTGAGTAGAATATAATAACTTTGCCATCGATGCAAGTCCTATATACATGTACGGTAGTTATTACCACGTATGAGATTCCCACACTGTAGCCTGTACATTGAATATATTCACTGATCATGTACTCTTCCTTGGCAAATAAAGGTGCAGTTCAGGTATGAATCTCTGAGACATTCTTTTTCAGTCATATCAAACTCCATTATTTGAATGATGCTGTGTCTGCATTACAATTATACACTTCAACAGTGTTTACCGCTCCTGGGACATCAATGATTCCACATTGTAACAATGCAATAGACTAGAAACATGATTTAAGTGAAGGCTGATTTTGTCATTCATATATACAGAAAAAACCAGTACACTCCACCTATGCATATCTAACTCCTTTCATCTGCATTAATCTGAGGACACATGATGGGTGTAGAATTCCAATGATATACGTAATTTCAACCAGTGGAGAATGTGAAACGCTTTATTGAAAGTTCATTATCCAGGTGTAATAAATACATGCATAATTAATATTATAAATACAAGTTCAATCTGTACTTCAGTGTGCATTATATAAAAAGAGGACGAAAGAGGCGGGGAGATCGGTGTAGAAGACGAAAGGAAAGAAGTAAAACAGGAGCAGGGAAGACTGCATATGATTAATGAATCAGTGCTACCCTAATATTCAGTTTATCACAATTACATAGTGTCACTAGCGGTGTTTCTTAACCCTCGGGCCGACTGGGAGCCCCAAGCATGGTTATCTTAACCTGCTGCTTCTACTCGGGACGCTTGCGTCCCAACTAGAGCTCTGGAAATGCAAATGCGCTACGCTAAATGCTAATAGTATTAGTTAAAACTCAAAAGTTCATTAAAATACACATGCAGGGTATCGAATTAAAGCTACACTCGTTGTGAATCCAGGCAACAAGTCAGATTTTTAAAATGCTTTTCGCCGAAAGCATGAGAAGCTATTATCTGATAGCATGCAACACCCCAAAAGACCCACAGGGGACGTAAACAAAATAATTAGCATTTCGGCGTTACACAAACCGCACAATAAAATAGAAAACATTCATTACCTTTCACCATCTTCTTTGTTGGCACTCCTAGATGTCCCATAAACACTATTTGGGTCTTTATTTCGATTAAATCGGTCCATATAAAGCCTAGATATCGTTATATGTAGACTGTGTGATAAACGAAAAAACATTGTTTCAAAACGTAACGTCATTTTTTTTTAAAATTCAAAAGTCGACGATAAACTTTCACAAAACACTTCAAAATACGTTTGTAATGCAACTTTAGGTATTAGTAAACGTTAATAAGCGATAAAATTCATCAGGAGGCGATGTAAAGATCATTAGCTGTCCGTCTGGAAAAATGTCCGGCTAGAAACTCAACGAAAATATCCGGTCCCAGACCGGATTAGATACGGTGTCCTGTATGTGTTTGACCAAGAAAAACTCGAAGGAAATGACAAGACTCTAGACACCCTGTGGAAGCTGTAGGTACTGCAACCTCAGGCAATTAATTGTGGTTCACGTTTATCAATTGGTTCAAGTAGCGCATGGATATATTTTCCCCATTTTCAGTGATCAGTTTTTCCTGTGCTTTTCGATGTAAATGCCGTTCTGGTAAAGCCACAGCAGTGATTTAACCAGTTTTTTTAAACGTCTGAGTGTTTTCTATCCACACAGACTAAGCAAATGCATATACTATATTCCTGGCATGAGTAGCAGGGCGCTGAAATGTTGCGCGATTTTTAACAGAATGTTCAAAGAAGTAGAGGGTCGACTGAAGAGGTTAAGAGCGGGTGAGGTGGCTAACTGTACTGGCTTCCCCTCTCACATCAAAACATACCTTCAGACGAGAGACAGATGGATAGAGAGAGAGCATGATTAAGCCTTGTTTTTTAAATTATTCTGACATGGTCAGTCATCATAATCATTAGAAGGTGAAATGCAGAACCGACCTTGGATCCTTAACTCTGGGACTACTACATCTCTATCTGTATTTCAATGTAACGCATCTCTTTAACACTTAAAGTAGAATATAAGTAATGTCCCTTATAACAAATAATGATAACATTGGCTAGATAGGTACATGTGACAATACAAGGATCTTATCAAAGATGGCGTCACAAATGAATGTATAAATACCACTTGACAATTGATGACGACTTGAGCATTTGAATCAGCAGTGTAGTGCTAAGGCAAAAACAGAAATGTGCACCTCTGAGTATCTGTATCTGAGGACAGAAAACATCTCAAGAAATTGACTACACAAGTACCTGCTCTCTCCAGAATAGCCTCCCCTTTCACTTTGACAGCTGGGCCTGCTATCCTTTCACCCTCCAACAAATACAAATGTTTGCCATTATCAAGAGTGGCACTGGGGCTAAAACAATATCATATATAGTGTGGGAGGACTGCACCTAAAAAGGCTGGAGACTCATAACTAATTGAAGAGTGTGCATGTATAGGTCCTGAACAAACGATGAGGAGTCAGTGGTAGAGTTCACTTGATGTTGTGTTGCAGCACAGCAAGATTCTCAGTAGACAGGGGGCATGCGATGTCAGGAACAATCACCCCATTATCAGTGTTTCAGGATTCCAGATTATCATCGTGATAAAGCAGGTCCTCCACCTGCTGAATCTGGAATGATCAAAAGAAACATCTGTATTGATTATACATTTGGCAGCAACAGGGGCTTGATAGTCCAGTGAAAATGTCTGAGTGTATATGTGGTGTAAATCTTAAAATTAGCAGCTGACATAAGGTTTTTAAAATTAATGCATGTGAGACAGTTTCCATGTACATGACAGAGAATAAGAACACAGAACATTTGAATTCCCTCTGGTTACTTTTGCAAGTAATAACGCTTCCACAGCCTGTTGATCAGACAGTGAACAATTGGTAATATCTATATTTTTGACCCCTTGATCAGTTTGTACTCTGGAAGGAAAGAAAATAGCTTATTTTTGTAGATATGAAAACAACTGATGACCGTTAAATCTAAAGCAGCAGATGTCATTTTCAGGATATGTCAATACAGCGCAAAGCATTCTTATGAGGAAGATGTCAAAAACAACTATACAGAATGTTACAACATACATAATACAAGCAATTGTTTTTTTCATTCTACTGTATCAATATTTACCTTGAAGGCCATCCATTTCTTCTGACTCAATCATAAAGTATCCAAAAGCAGTTGCCACTTTGTTATTGGCCGCAGTGTCCAGATAGAACATCTATACGCTTAACATCAGACTGGTATTGTGGTTGTTCATTAGGTGATGGGAAATATGCATACGAAATAATATACTTACCTATCTTAAATCCATCTATACTGCCAAAGATGACAATGTTGTATCTTGAAAAAAAGCATTGGAATTAAACATTTCACTTTTAACCTGCTTCTTTATGTATTACCAGTTGAAGAACAACTCCAATTCATAATTGAAATTGTCTACAAATAAGTAAAAGTTAATAACGTTTTAGATTTGGAGACCTTATGTCTTAGTACCTTATCAATTTATGATTTGTATCAATGTGGACGGGAGCAGAAACATAGTATTTTTGCTGAGCAATGCAACGAAGCTGGATCATTCTGGCAATGATACCTGCACCATCTACAGGCTGCAACGACTCTAACTCTTTGCCGTTGTACACGATGGCCCGTTGCTCTGAGACTTCCTTTGACCATTCTATAGCCCACATTGGGCACCCTTGCCTATCAACTCCTGAGATTAGGCTGGTGTAACCAATGTGAAATGGCTAGCTAGTTAGCGGGGTGCGTGCTAATAGCGTTTTCAATCTGTGACGGCAATCGCTCTGAGACCATGAAGTAGTTGTTCCCCTTGCTCTGCAAGGCCGCGGCTTTTGTGGAGCGATGGGTAACGATGCTTCGAGGGTGGCTGTTGTCGATGTGTTCCTGGTTCGAGCCCAGATAGGAGCGAGGGGAGGGATGAAAGCTTATACTGTTACACTGGCAATACTAAAGTGCCTATAAGAACATCCAATAGTCAAAGGCATATGAAATACTACAACCTAAACTTCTTACCTGGGAATATTGAAGACTCATATTAAAAGGAACCACCAGCTTTCATATGTTCTCATGTTCTGAGCAAGGAACTTAAACGTTAGCTTTCTTACATGGCACATATTGCACTTTTACTTTCTTCTCCAACACTTTGTTTTTGCATTATTTAAACCAAATTGAACATGTTTCATTATTTATTTGAGGCCTAATTGATTTTAATTATATATTAAGTTAAAATAAGTGTTCATTCAGGATTGTTGTAATGGTCATTATTATAAATAAATACATTTGAAAATAAATCGGCCGATTTTAATTGCTATTGGCTTTTTTTGTCCTCCAATAATCGGTATCTGTGTTGAAAAATCATAATCAATCCACCACTAGTGCAGACTGGCAGGTATTATCCGGGCTAAAGTGTCTGAGCTAAAGGTAAAGACTGCTAGCAGTGGCTAACAATGACTTAATAGCTTTATCAGAAGCTAGCCAGCTAATTAGCTGTAGGTTCCAATTATAAGGTCTAAATAAATTGCAGTATCTGTACCACATTGGGTGAGGCGGATTGCAGAAAGGTATTTAATTTGAAAATGTAAAAAAGCGATTTGGAATGTATACGGGAAAAATATATATTTACACGGAACATTGGACGCACGGCTTACTGCTACGCCAAATTTGACAGTATATTAACTACAGGCTATATTAACTACCCAATGTTTATTGACTTGAATATTCCTTTCATTCTTAGCTTAGCTAAATGGTATAATTGTTGTGCGTTCTCAGTGGACATTTGGGTGCTTTCGTAAATTTGCTCTGGCTATCTACTCCGATTTCAGAGCGCTCTCGTCTGTGTACCAGAGCTCAGAAGAATGAATTTACGAAAGCTCAACACCCTTTGAATATGGCTGGTGTCAGTAAACGTGGGGAAAAAGTAATTCAATTGTTTCCAGCAGCACAGTTGGTCACCAACACTCTGGTTAAAACAAACTGCCTAATCAGCTCTGCTAGGGAGAGTAAAATGGTCAGTGGTCTCATTTGTGTCTAGTACTAGCTAGCATGCTAGCCAACGTTAGCTTGGGTGCTTGACTGCTGTTGTAAGGCCAGAATGCTCAAATCAACCCTACTCCTCGGCCCAAACATCCAGTGTGCGGTCTGAATTTACAAACTGATAATGCTATGAATTTATGAGCGCAGGCACTCATTTTGAATATAAGTATTCAAGTCTGTTAAGAACAAATTCTTATTTACAAGGACAACTCCTTCCTCCCTGTCGGGGAATTGAACCCCGGTCTCCCACGTTCCAGCATTTTGTAGTACAGACATGGCCTGCTCTCCCTTATGTAAGGAATTGGGCACTTTCCCATGTCTACTACAGTATGTATTGTAGGCTATGTTTACTTGTCAGACTGCACAGTAGCCTAATAAAACAAATGCAGGTGGCTTATGTTTTCTAAATGCTTTAATATCCCAATGTAAAAGCATGTACAGTACTGTATTTCTTCATCAGTATATTTATGCTTTTGTTAATCAAATAATTATAAAAATACTCTTTCAAAATGCAGATGTTGATTTAGTTTCTTAATGAATTACTATGGGAATAAATATCATAAATATACTGGAACAAAGTTGTCTAATGAAGGTGCACAATTCTTAATCTCCAAATCCTCTCATGCTGTAGCCTACTCCCGACCGTCACGTTGTACATCGCCATATTTTCCATTCCATCCTAACGTTTCATTTTTCTTGGCATAGAATCACCAAAATAATTAATTTGATTAAACCAAATTTCTTCAAATCTATACTATGTTATTACAAAAAATATTTTAAATTCTCTGGTAATGTCAATAGCATAATCAGCGCTCTAACTCCCCCTTGCGCTGGTCTGGAGCAATGATGTAGTGATGCAGGGTACCGTGCTAAACCACAAATGACCTATTAATCCCTCAGCATAATCACAAAACTTTTAGTTGAGCAATAACTAAGTGAAGGTTACCGAGCTTGCTAGGACAGAACAGATCCGTCTGCAACCTCAATTAGCACTGAGGTTGAAGTGAGAGGTTTCAAAGCCTTTGAGCCCAACAATGGTAGCGTTTCACAGCCTCCCCCACCCAAATGCAGAGACCTTTCAAGCCCCCTCCGTCTGTGCAGAGAGCATTTCAATACAGTAGGCCTTGGATTCATCTCGATTTTAAACTGACACTTCTTCAATTGTAAATGACCTCAATAAGAAACAATATTATTGCTTTGATCACATCAGAAAATATCCTCCTCGCAATCTCCAATACAACAGCCACAGGACAACTTTGTTTGGATGTCGTAAAGGACCATTCACCGAAATTGAAGAGATATAACTAGCTAACGACCTCCTTTTCCACGTGGAAAAAAAACGGTAAACAGAGATTTCAGATTTTCTACAAGGAATCTGCCTCCCGGGAAAAATGATTTGCCCGAGTGGATGTGACACCTACTCCTATTGCCTGCTGCACTGCTTGGATTCTATCTGGCAATCTTCAGTCTTCCCTGGCCTGTCTCCCCCGTCGGATACAGGTACCCCCACCACACTACCCCCTCTCTCTACCGAGCTTGCACTCGCCCCCAGCACACACACACACTGTTGGGGCGAGTGACTCTGAACTTACAATGGCTAGCTTCAAGTCGTGTTATATTTTTTCCATGCTTTATGCTATTTGCCTCATGACTCCTGCATGCTTTGACTATGAACTTGCTTGTTTACCTGACCTTGGGACAGACTGTTTTTTCCACGTACTCTTGGCCTCCCATCCTATTCTAACCAAATCTCGTTGGCTTTGTATTCATGTTACCTGATGAAATTGCTGTACAAAATGATCTTGTTGCCATCTGTTTCTAGCCCCAATTCTGACTTGTGCTCTGTTTTCTGCACGTTTTAACACTAGACGCTTATTACCTAAAATGGATCAATTTGAAGTGTGGGTTCACAACTCCAATCCAGATGTTGGTCATTACTGAGATGTGGTTAAGGAAGAGTGTTTTGAATTCTGATAACCTTTCTGGTTATAACCTTTTTTGTTAAGACAGATTTTTCAAAGGTGGTGGAGGGGCAATCTTTACATTTACATTTAACTCATTTAGCAGACGCTCTTATCCAGAGCGACTTACAAATTGGTGCGTTCACCTTAAGACATCCAGTGGAACAGCCACTTTACAATAGTGCATCTAAATCTTTTAAGGGGGGTGAGAAGGATTACTTTATCCTATCCTAGGTATTCCTGAAAGAGGTGGGGTTTCAGGTGTCTCCGGAAGGTGGTGATTGACTCCGCTGTCCTGGCGTCGTGAGGGAGACAACAAATGTTCTACACTAGCATGGCATTTCACATCCAGTATGGGCTTCACTAAACTAATTATAAAGAGAGGAAGTAGGGAGAGACAAGTACACCTTGTTGCTTTTAATGCGCTTACTTCTCCAGGCAGACGCATAGACAAACTGCAGACTCAGGTCTCCACCCTTTCCTTCATTTCCCATATGCACACACCTTGATAGTTCACCAACATAATACCAAGTCAGTGTATTTTCAAGTTAAAGTTTTAATGTCACGTGCACAAGCACAGTAAAAATGCCTTTCTTGCCAGCGCCAAACCCAACACCAGTAATCAATATAACACAAGGTAGAACAAAAACATGAAATAAAATAAAAACAAAAGCATAATATATACAGGGTCAGTTCCAGTACCATATGTACAATGTGTAGGGTTAATGGTGTGATAGAGGTGGAGAAGTATAGGAGAAAGGTGACTAGGCATCAGGATATATGATAAACAGTAGCAGCAGCAACATAAATTCTGATTTTGTGTGCACAGACAGTATGTGTGTGCATGTTAAGTGTGTTGGTGTCAGTGTGCGTGAGTATGAATAGAGAGTGCAAAAATAAAATCCAAAAGGTAACTCAGTCAGTGTAGCCTTTCTGTTAGCTTTTTAGGAGTCTTATGGCTTGGGGATAGAAGCTGTTCAGGAGCCTGTTGGTGTCAGACTTGATGCACCGGTACCAATAACATGAGGAAGCAGAGAGTCTATGGCTTGGGATGGCAGGGACCCCGGCCCCAGTGATGTACTGGACTGTAAGCGCCACGTGATCGAGGGCAGTGCGGTTGCCATAACAAGCAGTGATGCAGCCAATCAAGATGCTCTCAATGAATTATTATTCATATTTGAGGGCCCATGCCATACCTTAACTTCCTGAGGAGGATGAGGTGCTGTCGCGCCTTCTTTACAACTGTGCACATGAGTGGACCATTACAAGTCCTTAGTGATTTGATCACGCTCCACTGCAGCCCCGATGTGGATAGAAGCACGGCCCCAGCCACATCTTATAAGTGAATGGGGATGGTGTGTGTGTTGGAGTGGAGGTGGAGGTGTTCATTAAGTAACGGCACAGCTGTGGGTTCTAGCTAAGCTAAATTGCATCTGCCACGAATATACTCCCCTTGTTCTTCCCCTGACCCTGAGACGAGAACCAGCGAGGCACGCAACACAACCATCTGATCCTTGAATACACGTACGCACACAATATTCCCACTGGATTACAGTCTGCTCCTTGAGTTTTGGGAGTGAATGTATTGTATAATAGCAATTACATTGATAATTGGGTAACACCTTACTTGACAACCAGTGTCATAGCCATGTCATGACATATTTAGACCTGTTGTGACATACAGTACATTGTGTTATTGTATGGCTAGTTATGAGACCTACAGTGTCAAAACCAACAAAACCTACGACACAAGGAGAAACATTCCACTGTGTCAACATTGTTTATGATATACAGTACTAGTCAAAAGTTGACACACATTCTCATTCAAGGGTTTGACTTAATTTTTCCACATTGTCCAATAATAGCAAATACAGCAAAACTATGAACACATATGGAATCATGTAAACAAAAAGTTACACAAATCAAAATATATTTTATATTTGAGATTCTTCAAAGTAGCCACCCTTTGCCTTTGACATAGTCTCTCAACCAGCTTCATGAGATAATTGAAATGCATTCCAGGTGACTAACACCCGTGCCTTGTTACAGTTTTTTGCGATTGCTTACACACTTATTGCGGAATTTGGCTCATTGTGTCAAAACTCTACACAAGCCAAATAAGACAACGCTTAGAGAAAAACATCTCACTTCTATGTTAAAATAAAACTCTGCACTCAAAACCTAACAATCCTTATTCAATATGGCATTTTTTAAACAAAATGATACACACATGCACCATTTGAATTACTCTTTCAAAGCAGCAACACACTGATGTACTTTATACAAAATACTGCTGTCGTTGGTACTTTCTCATACTGGCTTCTGTGAAAAATTGTTTCAGTACAGTACATCTACACACATTTCAATGAAAACAAAAATATAAAAGGTTTCCGGAAAAAAAATATACAGCATATATATATATATATATATATTTTTTTTTTTGGGCATTACAGGTTTTTACAAGAAAAACAAAGGTATAATTACAGTACAGTAATCAATACAATGTTACTGTAAACTCACAGAAACAAAAATAATTTGTGTAATGGTAAAAAAAAAGTTTTGTAAGGCATGGGGTGGATGGCCTATTAGGGTCTGGCCACATCAACATCAAACTATGTCATCCCCTGGCTAGGCAACAGGGAAAATATCGCCTTGAGTGTCATATCTAACCCTGGACTGACCCCACCTCAATGTCTCCACATGCCTCTTCCATTGCTTGCAGAAGAAGCAGGCAGTCATGTGGTTGGTGGTCATACACTTTCCAATGCCAAGCCGACAATAATTCCTCAATCAGTTCAAGAAATGAGGAGTAAGGGGGCAAGTAGGTAACCTAGTGGTTAGAGGATTGGGCCAGTAACCCGAAAGGTTGCTAGATCAAATCTCCGAGCTGACAAGGTAAAAATCTGTCGTTCTGTCCATGAACAAGGCGGTTAAACCCACTGTTCCTAGGCCGTCATTGTAAATGAGAATCTGTTCCTAACTGACTTCAAAGTTACATAAAGGTTTAATTGAAAAATATATATATATACACACATTTCAAGTATACAACTGAAGTTATTGTGGTTGGTGAACCAGTTCTTGACCAGAGCAGCCCGGTGGAAACTAACATTATCGCAGATGACAAAAAACCTGGGCAGCTCTGGTCCGTCCTGTACAACTGCATTATGTAATGCATCCAGAAATATGATTGGGTGCGCAGTAGGGACCGAGGGTGGCATGGTGATGGAGAACTCCTTGCAGACTAATGGCTGCCCAGGGTTATTTACAACGGCTTTGTCCTATAACATTTCCCCTGCGCTGCCCAGGGTTATTCACAACGGCTCTTTGTCCTATAATATTTCCCCCGCGCTGCCCAGGGTTATTCACAACGGCTTTGTCCTATAACATTTCCCCCGCGCTGCCCAGGAACAATCAGAACAGCTTTGTCCTATAACATTTCCCCCGCGCTGCCCAGGAACAATCAGAACAGCTTTGTCCTATAACATTTCCCCCACGCTGCCCAGGAACAATCAGAACAGCTTTGTCCTATAACATTTCCCCAAGGAACAATCAGAACAGCTTTGTCCTATAACATTTCCCCCGCGCTGCCCAGGAACAATCAGAACAGCTTTGTCCTATAACATTTCCCCTCGCTGCCCAGGGACATTCACAACGGCTCTTTGTCCTATAATATTTCGGCCCCGGCGCCTGGTTTTAGCTAGATTGAATCCAGCTTCAATGAAAATTAACTCATGAGGCTGTGCAGCTGCATCAAAGTCTAGGACTATATGACAGAAGATGCAAACACTGTACCGTGAATATGGTGTAACTCAAAACACACCGGACTACACCGTCTACATTTTCACACAAGGATGTGGGTGGGTTGGGTCTGACAACCCCCCCCCACCCTCAGAATGGGGGCACGTGTCTAGGTCACATACTGCTTTGTCTGAATGCATCTATGCAGTGCCAATAGGACACAATCTACTGCCATTAATGTATTACAGTATAGTACAGTGACACTTACTTGCACAGTCACAGCGAAGGTCTTTAACTAACGCTGTTCCTCTCAAATGGAACCCTGTACAGCTGCTTCATCGTAAGTTGGTGTTGACGCAAGATGTGGCAGAGTGTCGACATACTGACGCGGTTGATATTATGGAATGTTGTGTGATCTGCGATGATTTGCTCTCGTAGTTGATGTAGGCGGATGGTGTTGTTTGCAAACACTAGATTGACAACGGCCAGTTCCTGTTCATGGGTGAACAGACATTGCCTTCAACCCTCAGGAGGTCATCTGGAGGGAAGACCTTCGGTGCTTGGTTGTCTCCACCAAATCTGTCCTGAAACAATTTTGATTTGCTAGTTTTAAGCATTAAACCTTCAAATAGCTATTTGACTGTTGCTGGGTGTTATTGTCCACCATCAGCACCGGCCTGTACCCTAAATGCCCTAAGCTCTCATGCTTAAACCACCTGACCCAAGTCCTAAAGCAATAGGACTCCCTAAATGTTTCTCAGATTATTACCAATCCCAAAACGTATGACTCTAAACACCAAGAAAAGGCTACTGTCCTTGACGTTATTCTCACAAATAATCCTGATATGTATCAGTTTGGTGTTATTGTAATGACCTTAGTGATCACTGTTTTACAGCCTCTGTTCATAATGGCTACTGAGTGAAACTAACTGTCCTGGTTTGTCATAGACGCTTGCTAAAAACGTTAATGAGCAATCCTTCCTTCATGACCTGGCCTCTGTAAATTAGTATAGAATCAGCTTGATTCCCTCTGTCAAAGACGCTTGGACCTTTTATTTGATATTTTATGTGGTGGTGTTAACACGCCCCCATGAAGAAAATGAGAATTAAAAACCTGTTCAGCCCCTGGTTCGACTGTTATCTGGCAGTTACTCGACCTCAAGAATTGCATCAGGCTCGACTGACTGGCTCTTGTTCAGGCAAATGAGAAGTAAGGGCACTCGGGCTATACCGAAGGCCAAAGTTAGTTACTTTAAGGAGCAGTTTTCTCTGTGGGTCTAACCCCAAGAACTTTCGGAAAATGGTTAAAGACCTGCAGAATAAACTCTCCTCACAGCTGCGCATGTCCCTTAATTTTGATGTGGTTGTTACTGACAATGGCTGAGCTCTTTAATCACCACTTCATGAAGTCAGTATTCCTATTTGACCATGCCTCCTTGCCCGTCCAACATTTCCTCATCTCTCACCCCTTCCAATGCAACTAGCCCTGATGCTCCTCCCTCTTTTTTCCCCTGCCCCGCTAAAAAATTGCTCCCTGCAAGTGGTCACTGAGTCCGAAGTGCTGAAGGAGCTCCTTAACCTCTCTAGGGTATGTGGGACGCTAGCTTCCCACCTGGCCAACATCCGGTAAAATTGCAGAGCGCCAAATTCAAAATACAGGCATACACAGAATAAGCATTCATAAAATATGCAAGTGTTATACATCGACTTAAAAATGAACTTCTTGATAATCCAGCCGCTGTCAGATTTCAAATGCTTTACGGCGAAAGCATACCATGTGATTATCTGAGGACAGCGCCCTGCGTAAAAAAGAAAAAGCTTACAAACATTTACCAGCCAAGTAGAGGAGTCCCTAAAGTCAGAAATAGCGATAAAATTAATCACTTACCTTTGATCTTAATATGGTTGCACTCACAAGACTCCCAGTTACACAGTAAATGTTTGTTTTGTTCAATGAAGTCCGTCTGTATGTCCCAAAACTCTGTTTTGTTGGAGCGATTTGTTCAGTAATCCAATGGCTCCAAGGCGGTCACAGCAGGCAGACGAATACATACTAAAAGTACTTGTAAAGTTCATTGAAACATGTCAAACGATGTTTATAATTAATCCTCAGGTTGTTTATAATCAATAATGTCAACCGGACAATACCGTTTTCAATAGAAAGGAAAAACAAAGCGAGCCGAATCAGGTCTGCGAAGTTTCTCTGACCAAAATGGCTGTTTACTCATCGTTTTTTCAAAATAAAAGCCTGAAACCATGTCTAAAGACGTGACATCTAGTGGAAGCCATAAGAACTGCAATCTGATTCCTAACCCATTGGATTCTCTCTAGGCATTGAGTTGAAAAACAGCCACATGAAAATAATTCCACTTCCTGGATGGATTTTTCTCAGGTTTTTGCCTGCCATATCAGTTCTGTTATACTCTGACATTATTTTAACAGTTTTGGAAACTTCAGTGTTTTCTATCCAAATCTACCAATTATATGCATATCCTAGCTTCTGGGCCTGAGTAACAGGCAGTTTACTTTGGGCACACTTTTCATCTGGTGAAAATACTGCCCCCTATCCCAAAAGTTAATAAACCCCCTACCTCCATAGTACAGCCCACTTCTTAAATTCTAGTTTTAAGATGTGCCCTCAAAGCCGTTTGTGTACACACACACCCTCCCTCAATGCTACACACACACACACACACACACACACACATGGAGGAGCTATCAAAGTGAAAGGTTGCCTCTGGAATCACTTGTAAAGGGGAGCCTCATTATTTAAAGGTGGAGCTCAAGCTGATGCTAACTGTTATATACCCATTTCTATGTTGCCTTGTTTATCAAGTTGTCAACTGACTGGCTTTCTATAGTATTCTCTCTGGTATGCAATCTGGTGTCCGCTCAGGTTATGGATGTGTCACTGCAACCTTAAAGGTCCTCAATGACGTCACCATTGCCCTTGACTCTAAGCAATGTTGTTGTTATTTTTATTGACTTGGCCAAGGCTTTTGATATGGTAGACCATTCCATTCTTGTGGGGCGGCTAAGGACTATTGGGGTCACTGAGGGGCCTTTGGCCTGGTTTTCTAACTACCTCAAAGAATGCAGTGTATAAAGTCAGAACATCTTCACTTAGCCACTGCCTGCCACCAAGGGAGTACCCCAAGGCTTGATCCTAGGCGCCACTCTTCTCAATGTACATTAACAACATAGCTTTAAGCAGTAGGAAGTTCTCATCCATTTATATGCAGGTGATGGTCTCAGCTGGCCCCTCCCTGGATTTTGTGTTAAATGCTCTACAACAAAGCTTTCTTAGTGTCCAAGTTTTCTGTGCCCTTAACCTTGTTCTGAGCACCTCCAAAACAAAGGTCATGTGGTTTGGTAAGAAGAATGCCCCTCTCCCCACCGTTTGTGTTAACTACCTCTGAGGGTTTAGAGCTTGAGTTTTTCACCTCACAAGTACTTGGGAATAGGGCTAGACTGTATGCTGTCCTTCTCTCAGCACATATCAAAGCTGCAGGCTAAGGTTAAATCTAGACTTTGTTTCATTTCTCACTCCAGCTGCCAAACTAACCCTGATTCAGATGACCACCTACCCATGCTAGATTACGGAGACGTAATATATCCTCTTAGTCCGCCCCATCCCGCATGCGGTATCGTTACTACAGCCTCAAGCTCATTACCATAACGCAACGTTAGCGATTTTTAAAAATCGCAAATGAAACGAAATAAATATGCCTGTTCTCAAGCTTATCCTTTTCTTAACAATCCTGTCTCAGATTTTCAAAATATGCTTTAGAACCAGAGAAAATCACTAATTTGTGTAAGAATGGTGATAGCTAGCTTAGCGTTAGCATTAGCATTTAGCACGCAACATTCACAAAAACCAGCCAAGGAATCAAATAAAATAATTTACCTTTGAAGAACTTTAGATGTTTCAATGAGGAGACTCTCAGTTACATAGCAGATGTCCAGTTTTTCCTGAAAGATTATTGTGTAGGACACATCGTTCCCTTTTGTTACTATGCATATGGCTACCGAAACTAACCGAAAATTCAGTCACCTACATGTCGAACTTTTTTCCGAATTAACTCCATAATATTGACTGAAACATGGAAAACGTTGTTTGAATCAATCCTGAAGGTGGTTTGTCATATTTCTCTCCATTGAAAGCACCGTCCTTGTATCTTGCCTCGTTCTGATAAGTGACTGGAAAAATACTAGGACCTGACTTTTGCGCACCAATTGCCACGCAGACACCAAGAGGGACACCTGGCAATTGTAGTCTCTTATGGTCAATCTTCCAATGATATGCCTACAAATACGTCACAATGCTGCAGAGACCTTGGGGAAACAAGAGAAAGAGTCCGTTCATTCCTGTCGCATTCACAGCCATATAAGGCGATCATGGAAAACGTAGCCTCAGAAATCCTGTGCATTTCCTGGTCGGTCATACATCTTGGTTTTGCCCGAAACATTTGTTCTAAGGGACTCACAGTGAAAATCTTTGCATTTCTGGAAACGTAAGACTGTCTTCTTTCCAAAGCTATCAATTCCAAGCATATTCGAGCATCTTTTCGTGACAAAATATTGCGCTTAAAACGGGCACGTCTTTTTATCCAAAAATGAAATACTGCCCCTATAGGACTAACAGGATATAGCTTGGCAGGTAAGGGTGCTCTCAAGCAGCTAGATGTTCTTTACCATCAAGATTTGCCACCAATGCTCCGTATAGGACGCATCACTGCACTCTATACTCCTCCTGTTAACTGGTCATCTCTGTATACCTGTCACAAGACCCACTGGTTGATGCTTATTTATAAAACCCTCTTAGGCCTCACTCCCCACTATCTGAGATACCTCCTGCAGCCTTCATCCTCCACATGCAACACATGTTCTGCCAGTCACATTCTGTTAAAGGTCTCCAAAGCACACATCCCTGGGTCGCTCTTTTTTCAGTTCGCTGCAGCTTGTGACAGTTTTTTGTAGCTCGTTCCAAGCTGGACAGTTAAAATATATATATATTATTAACTGGTCTCTATGTAGTGATAGATATATATATATATATATAATCATTATTTAACCAGGTAGACCAGTTGAGAACAAGTTCTCATTTACAACTGCGACCTGGCCAAGATGGAGCAAAGCAGTGCTACGCAAACAACTCCGAGTTACACATGGGATAAACAAACGTACAGTCAATAACACAATAGAGAAGTCTATATACACTGTGTGCAAATGTAGTTAGATTAGGTAGGTAAGGCAATAAATGGGCCATATTGGCAAAATAATTACAATTGATCAATTAAACACTGGAGTGATGACGTGCAGAAGACGAATGTGCAAGGAGAGATACTGGGGTGCAAAGGAGCAAAGAAATAGATAACAGTATGGGGTTGAGGTAGTTGGGTGGGCTATGTACAGGTGCACTGATTGGTAAGCTGCTGACCGCTGATGTTTTATCTCTATCTCTTCATTCAAAGACAATCATGGACACTTCCTGACATGTGGCTGCTTCGCGTGATGTATTGTCTCCTCTACCTTCTTGCCTTTTGTCTGTGCCCAATAATGTTTGTACCATGTTGTGTTGCTGCCATGCTATGTTGTCTTAGGTCTCTGTGTAGTGATGCGTGTTGTCCTATATTTGTATTTATTTTTTATTCGCTCCCCGCAGCAAGCCTTTTGGTAGGTCAACATTGTATTTAAGAATTTGTTCGTAACCTTTATTTAAATAGGCAAGTCAGTTAACATATTGATATGCCACACCTGTCAGGTGGCTTGATTATCTTGGCAAAGGAGAAATGCTCACTAACGGGGATGTAAACAAATTTGTGCCCAATTTGAGACATGCTTTTTGTGTGTGTGAAATTATGGGACCAACACTTTTACATGTCACGTTCAGCATATCTTCTGTACTTTGTCATAATGACAACACACCATAGTGTGTTGCAGCAGCATCTTTTCTTTTGAATATCATAGTGATAATCTGCCATACAGTATGTGACCCAGGTCCACAGATCTGAAAATATGTGATTAACTCCAGCCCACAGAAAACATTTTGTCTGGTATGACGCTGCCCAACTACACAAAAACTAGTTTCCTCCTCTGCTCCCGTCACCTTGTTTTAAAGATTGTTTTGTGTGAAGCTGTCTTCACGTACCTTACTTGGATCCGAATAATCACACACATCATACAGGCCTGGTTAACCTCTCTAGGGTAGATGGGACGCTACCGCAATACCCCAAATTAAAGCTACACTTTACGGCGAAAGCAAACCATGCTATTATCTGAGGATAGCACCCCATCAAACACAGACAACCATATTTCAATCTGCAAGGCGCGACACGAATCTCAGAAATGATCTATTTCATGCCTTTGACGAGCTTCTTCTGTTGGCACTCCAATATGTCCCACAAACATCAAAATGGTCCTTTTTTGTTCGATTTAATTCCGTCGTTATATATCCAAAATGTCCATTTATTTGGCGCGTTTGATCCAGAAAAACACAGGTTTCAACTCGCGCAACATGACTACAAAATATCTCATACGTTACCTGTAATCTTTGTCCAAACATTTCAAACAACTTTCCTAATACAACTTTAGGTATTTTTTAATGCAAATAATCGATCAAATTTAAGACTGGATAAACTGTGTTCAATACCGGAGGAAAACAAAGTGGAGCGTGCTTTCAGGTCATGCTCCTCTAACAAACAGCACACTTCACTCGACCCTCGTTCTGAACAGGGCTACTTCTACATTTCTCAAAGGAAAAACATCAACCAATTTCTAAAGACTGTTGACATCTAGTGGAAGCGATAGGAACTGCAAATGCCTTAGAATTCTAGATTCCCATTGAAAAGCCATTGAAAAGAGTGACCCCCCCCCCCCCCCCCGGATGGTTTTTCCTCTGGGTTTCGCCTGCCAAATAAGTTATGTTATAAGACATCATTCAAACCGTTTTAGGAACTTCAGAGTGTTTTCTATCCAAATTGATTAATAATATGCATATACTAGCTTCTGGGCCTGAGTAGCAGGCAGTTTACTTTGGGCATGCCTTTCATCCGGAGTTAATAAGTTAATAAGCCCCCTACCTCCTAAAGCACAGCCCACTTCTTAAATTCTAGTTTTAAGATAACTTCCCCTCAAAGCAGTTTGTACACACACACACACACACACACAGTGAAATGTTGTCTCTGGAATCACTTGTAAAGGGGAGCCTCATAGTCACATTATACAATTTTAAATGCTTTCACTGATGTGGTCAAAAAACATTTTAAGAACACCTTCCTAAAATTGAGTTGCACACTGCCCCCACAGTTTTGATACACATGGGATACTGTTTGTGTGTGTGTGTGTGTGTGTGTGTGTGAACCCAGCAGCGTTTCAGTTCTTGACACAAACCGATGCGCCTGGCACCTACTACCATACCCTATTCAAAGAAACTTACGTCTTTTCTCTTGCACATTCCCCTTCTGAATGGAACACAATCCGTTTCAAAAGCTTAAAAATCCTTCTTTAACCCATCTCCTCCCCTTCATCTACACTGATTTGAAGTGGGTTGAACAAGTGACATCAATAGGGCATCATAGCTTACACCTGTATACACCTGGTCATGGAAAGAGCAGGTGTTAATGTTTTGTACACTCAGTGTGTATGTGGAGTCTTTTTGTTGTCTCTGTCCTGATTGAAACACTCAGGAGGGAAGGGTGCAACGCAGCTCTGACACTGAAATGACTATAGCAGTAGAGCAGCACTGTCTGATTTGAGGAGAGGACTATTAGGGTGACTTCCTCTGCCAAGACGGCAAATGAGTGCATTTCTGTTCTATAAAGCTCCTGAGGGCCTGGGAGAGGAGCCCAGCTCTTTCACTGATTCAACACTTCTGCTGACAGAGAGGCAGGCAGCCTCTACAGCTTGGCAGAGGAGAGGGGACACAGAGGGACAGTGATGGATAAAGTTGAGATCCTTCTAGACAGCCACCCTCTTCTGAGCGCTGACCTTAGTGACCTTTTCAAACACAATAAAGGAGAGTTGGCTCTAGGCACAGCGAATCATTGCTCCTTGTCGTCTAACTCATTGAGAGCATGTTATTGACAGACAGACAAGGTGCTGTGATATAATCTTGTCACGTGTATGACTGACTATATGCAATCAGTTCCTGTATTTGTTTAAAACATTTCATGGCTTTTATGTAAAGGTGGCTTTGACTCTCTGTAGGACTTGTACCTGTTGAACCTGACCATGGCTCTTCTGACGGCCACAGCCCAATTTATTGGCACCTCCGCCCCCACAGAATAACTAACCACCGCTAGCTAGTAGGTACACACCTTAGTGAACTGCGATTAATATTAGACCGACTACTGGCTGAGTTTCAGGTCCATGCAGGTCCTGTTGTCGGTCTGTCTCTCTTTCTACATCTACCTCTGTCTACTTCGCTCTACCCCTTTCTCTTTTCTGTCTCTCTATGGTCATTCCATGTCATTTCAGCAATTGTTGAATTATAATTTGATCTCTGAGAAATTAATCTAATTGATTTATAGGATTCATATAATACATATAGTACTAACTTTTCTCAAACAGTGAGTAAGACCTGAGGAATCCAAAGAAATGGCCAAAGCCACCCACAACTATATAACCCCACTCCAATATCACCCCAACAACGAGTATACAGTATCCATTCTCTGTCTGACAAGTATTATGGTGATGTGACTCAGAGTATTGTTAATTTGTCCCATTTCATGTATTCTCAGTGAATTTGGTGACTCCTCTGTTCAGAGAAATTAGTAATTAAATTAGTTTAGGTTTGTCACGTCTTACGTCCTGATTATTACCAGGTTCTGACCACTAGATGGTGCTGTTCCTGCTATTGTGTTTTTTTTTGTTGTGTTTTTTTTAATGGGCCAACTTGGATGCAACTAATTAGCTCAATTGCTCAGAAATCAAATTATATTTCAACAAAATGTTGCAGGAATGCTAATCTTATCTGTTTCTAACAAATAATTTCAGAACAATCTGACGTTGGGTGTCGATCCTCCTTGCGCTTTTTGAGGTGCAACGACCCTCTACCCCTCTCGATCTTTCTCTCTCGTTTGTTCCATCAGCCTGTTTGATTACTCTGCTTTATGGTGGGTGTTTATCATGGCGCTCCAGCATATGCCACGATATGTGACCAGCTTTGTCTCAAGCAAAAAACCGCATTATTCCAAAAGCTTGCATTCATAACTTTATGATCAATTGTTGTAATCCACAGGCCCTCGGTCACTGCTTCCTCTCCTCCTTCCACTGCTATAGGCTAGCTGGTGTGTGTGTGTCATTCCACTGTATGTCACAGCTCAACCCAGGGAGCCAGGCTTGAGATAAGGGCTTAGGTTTCACTGTTGGTCAGTTGACAGGGCAGAGATTTGCTGTTTGTTCATGGTTCCTCAAGTCCTTGATGTTGCCTTAGACTGCCTTAGACTGAGACAGCTTCTTCTTCTAGCTTGGCAGAGTTGACAAATGAGTTCACATTGAACCAGTCTGGCTGACGCGCACACACACACACACACACACACACACACACACCCCAGCGCCATGTCCTGGTTGTATCTATTATTATCTCCTATGCATCCATCATCCCCTTGCTTGGTGATGTGGGGTGCATAAGTGGCCCCTGCTCTTCGGTCCCTCCATGGCTCTCCAGTGCTCTGTAGAGGCCTTTCTCCCTCCCTCTGTTGTACTTATTTGTGTGGTTCTCCATTGTGAAGGAGCCACTGACCGGATGCAGAGTGAGTGTTCTTTTCTTCTCCACTGACTGGTTACAGTATTAGAATGAGAGATGGGGGAACAGAAGAGGTTGTTTCCTGTTTGTTGATTGGTTTGGGCATGGCATTACTGCCTCTTTTTGTAGCCTGGTGAACCCAGACTGAATGCTACATTGGTGGTTTATCCAAGCTAGCCACTCAGTTCTTGCTCCTTTTGTCAAGATGAACCCTATCTCTCAATATTAGCCCAACTTCACGATAACAAATATATTGATATGTAGGACATGGAACTGAAGATCAATCCACTGGTTTGTCATTGCCATTTTTGGAGGGGCTCAATCAGGGACTCACCTTATTGTTGAGTGTTAGAATAGTAGAATACACAAGGTGCAGATATTAGTTTTTTTTGTGCATCAGCAGCTTTTCTCTTACATCAGTCAGTTTAAAAAAATATATATATATTCACATGAGAATCTGTTGCCAATTGGATGGATGGAAACCTAGCTAGTTACCAGGAGTAGTTCACATACTATGGGAGTGGGTCCTGCTCCATCTAGTCTTTTGCCGACTAATACCCTAGCAGTGTGGGGTTGAAGATAACATCTGGTTTGGCCCCCAACTCAACCTCAGGATCACGGTACAGAACCTTCTGGCCGCTCAGGTCTCCGTCATAGTATTATGTAACTAAGGTGTCCTTGCACTGGGGTGGTCTGGGCCTGTATTCACAACACATCTCGAGTTGAAGTACTTTTTCAGTATAATTTGAAAGGCATAACTGATCCTAGATCAGCACTCGTAAGTACGAGCCCAGGTCGGGAGGGCGACTCAGCGGGCTATTTGTCTGGACCTCAGTATTCAGTATGCCGTACAGCTGTATAGTAGGGTTGTTGTGTGTGGGGCCCTGTCCGGTGTTTAGTGAACAAGAAGAGGCGGGCGAGTAGCGACAAGGCTGTCGGAAGGTCGCAGCACTGCAGATGCCTTCTCCTTTAACCCTATGCCTCAACACCCACGCCACAATATACCGTCAATGCGCTTACCTCTTGAGTCCCTCTTTTTATATGAATGTGAGCGATTGAATGTCACTCTATTGTGGTGGCACAGATACCACATTGTGTATCATCGGAGGTGTGTGTGTGTGTGTGTGATGATGAATCAATGACGTTCACAGCAGCTCCCAGCCAGCAACCAAAGTAGCAGCAAGAGAAGATGGCTCAGACCGACAATCCTCTTCTCCCTCCTGCTGGGGAGAGATGAGCCAGGCTCTACACCAGCCAGTGAAGAGCTGGTCTAGAGTCATCAGAAGACTGCATTAGGGGAAAACAGAAACCCAAATTACGCCAATTGTATACGATCACCAGACAACTGTCTCTGTATGCAGTCAGTAGCACCAGCCAGCTCTACTGCATTAATGGCACTGTGAAGCGGAGAGACATGGCTGAATGACTAGATCTGCCCCATTCACAGCAGTAGACACAATGGCATGACATTTCCTGGTGATCGTATACAATTGGCGTAATTTGGGTTCATGTTTTTCCCTAATGTTGTGCCATTATGTTGTAGAGTTGGCTGGTGTGACTGACTGAGAGCCCATGTATGTCGGCCCGTGTAGATCAGATGTTAGAGCGTGGCGCTTGCAACACCAAGGTTGTGGGTTCCATTCCCACAGAGGACCAGTACGAAAAAAGTATGAAAATGTATGCCCTACTGTAAGTCGCTCTGGATAAGAGCATCTGCTAAGACTAATGTAAATACGTGGTGAGTATTGCACTTTGGAACAGCTGCTGTTTGATGACGCAGATTTGTGCTCTAATATTTTGTGTGTGCGCGCCAAGGTTTGTGCTCTAATATTTTGTGTGTGCGCGCCAAGGTTTGTGCTCTAATATTTTGTGTGTGCGCGCCAAGGTTTGTGCTCTAATATTTTGTGTGTGCGCGCCAAGGTTTGTCTCTACAGTTTTCTCCACTGACCAAAGTCCACTGCTGCTCGAAATCCAAACTGCAAGTTTGGTCCCGTTCGATTCTGACTAAATCAGTTCATGCTTGAGACAATTTGCCTTTGACACAATTTGTGTTCTGCTTGTCAGGCTTGTTCTAACACATGTTGTCAACTGCTATCAAATGAAATATATCCTTTTCCTGTAGTCTTCTATTTGGAAGTGTGAGCATAGAGCATATGCTACTTCCCACCCTGCACCCTCAAACATTCTCATTTGTCCTTTTGGTCCCTTTACAGCAAGTAAACTTGGACTGTTTCAACATTCCTGTGGACGGTTTAAACGGAAACCAAGACCATGTGTTTTACCTACACTACACTGGCCACTTATTTTATCATGTAGATTCCACATACAACGGCAACACCATCTCCCTTAGCCAGCATAGTATTTGAATTAGACTGTATAGAGTAGTCACAGCAATCTTTCTGCAAAGCTGAGCACAGAGGGCGAGGAAGCTTCCCATATTGTAGGAGCTTTGGTCTCCATCCCATAGGACTCAGACATTTCTGTTCACATGCACAGAATTGGTGTAATGTGGTGCTACTTAAGTAGGTAGTACTACAGAGGCATCACAGACTGCACAGCTCATTTCAAGAGAAGGTTAACGTTGCATAATGTGTTCAGAGGCCAAAACTCTCATTGGTGAATTGAGCCTTTTTGAAGTCATTGTAGCTTTGATATGATAAGAGCCAATGATGTTGAGGCGATTATGCATTCTTTAGAAGTTATTTCTCTTCTTTCCTCGCTTTTATTCTGTTTGCTTCAACTACTATTGTGCACCAGCCTCACTATACTCTGTGTTCATTCAGTATGGTGAACGACATCCCCACTTGTCGCCAGGCTTGGCGAGGCACCAGTATACAGGGGTTTGTCCGTGACTATTGGCTCTAGAATTGCTAAGTGTGTTTGTCTCTGACTCAACATTCTGAAATGAACCTGCTGGTAGGTATAGAGGGGAATAGGAAGACTGCAGAAATGGGTTGTGAGCTTCAGAGGCTGCAGTGGATGTGCTATTTTAGCCACAGTGAATAATGCAAGAGATTTATTACATAATGCAAGAGTCTTACATCATGAATAATGCAAGTGTTACATCAGACTGGGTAACAATTATGAGTTACACTTGACACCAAGTGTCCATAGCACTTATGACGTGGTCATAACCATGTCAAATGTAATAACTGACAACTTGTCATAACCTGAAAGAATATAGTCATAACACTGTCAAGATCCATATATTTACTCCGGTTACATATTATATTTTATGGCTGGTTATGACACCTACATAAGTGTCAACCCACATTTATTCAAATTAGTTTTTTCCCTGACAAGAAGTCTCTTAAATCGTTATTTTTTTGTTGTAATAAATTCTTTACAGTCATGTATTTTTAATCAAAAATAAATTACATTCATAAAATCAACTTTCTGACACGGTCAAGAAGCATTATAACCATCATAATCATGTCAGTCAGATAGGCCTGTCATGTAGAAAAAGAGGGCTTCTTGTCCTGCTCCTGAATTCTGCTTCTGCATTCATCCCAGTCATCAGCAACAGAGCATTGGGGTAGGTGCATGTCTGACATCAATGTGTGTGCAATTACAATGATAATTTAACATTCCTTTGCCTTGAAGACTGCCAAGAGTGTGCAAAGCTTTCTCTCAACCAGCTTCATGAGGAATGCTTTTCCAACAGTCTTGAAGTCCCCACATGCTGAGGCCTTGTTGGTTGTTTTTCCTTCACTCTGCAGTTCTTTAGGAGTGGTTTCTTTGCAGCAAATCGACCATGAATGTCTGATTCATGTACTCTCTGATCAATTGATGTGTCTATTACTTTAACTCTGTAGCATTTATTTGGGCTGCAATTTCTGAGACTGGTAACTAATGCATTTATCCTCTGCAGCAGAGGTAACTCTGGGTCTTCCATTCCTGTGGTTGTCCTAATGAGAGCGAGTTTCATCATACCTCTTGATGGTTTTTGCTTTCAAGTTCTGGACATTTTCCTGATTGACTGACCATGTCTTACAGTAATGGACTGTCATTTCTCTTTGCTTATTTCAGATGTTCTTGCCATAATATGGACTTTTACCAAATAGGGCTATATTCTGTATCCCCCTACCTTGTCACAATTTTTTTTTACACAGGGATACTCTATCTTAAATGAATCATTGTTTATTGTCAGCGCGCTGGAGAGGTTCCAACCAACTCAATGCACCATAGACGTGTACTATCAGGAGCTCTTCCTGGGCAGACCCAGCAGTTGTCTTATATATGGCTATATACAGACAAGTTATATTTGCATAATTCATTAATCATTACTGTTTTGTTTCATAACATGTGGCGGACCTATACTGGTTCATAACATGTGGCGGACCAATACCTCACAAGGCTTCTCTCTAAGCTGACACCTTGAAACTGGGATATCTTTAGTTCGTTCTCAAAACAATGTCTGGGCGTACTGCCAAATTGCAGGTACTGATAGCTAGGATTCGTTCAGTCAGTCACTTCGTGAACATAGAAATTTGTTCATAGAACAGCACACAAATGGAACACAGAAATTTAATAATAAGAAAAGCATAAATGTTAAAATCCCCATTACACGCATTAGACATACCACCAATTAACTTTTAGTTTTTGCCGATTTGCTTACACACTGAAAGTGAATACTTAGACCAAAGCACCAAAAGTACAAACACGCTTTGCACTTTGTTTTCAATTCTGCAACACACTTGCAAAACACTACACACTGTTTCTTACATTAGACACTTCGTTCAAGAATGATATCTCTTGCAATCATTGGGAAAACACTTCTGTGCAAAATGCAGAACATACCTGAAATTGGCAACACACACAAACACTTCTACAGTAATATAACACCAATTAGTCTGAGCTTCAGCACTACAAATAGACCAAGAAAGAACCACTTTTGTGAGAACTTTGCAAACACGGAGGCAGTGAGAGCGGAGGAGGACGAGAACAAAGGGGACCAGGCAATAGACGGCGACAAACTCAGCAACAAAAAAAAGAAACGTCCCTTTATCAGGACCCTGTCTTTCAAAGATAATTTGTAAAAATCCAATTAACTTCACAGATCTTAATTGTAAAGGGTTTAAACACTTTCCCATGCTTGTTCAATGAACCATAAACAATTAATGAACATGCACCTGTGGAACGGTCGTTAAGACACTGCCAGCTTAGACAATTAGACAATTAAGGTCACAGTTATGAAAACTTAGGACACTAAAGTGGCCTTTTCTTCTGACTCTGGAAAAACACCAAAAGAAAGATGCCCAGGGACCCTGCTCATCTGTGTGAATGTGCCCTAGGCATGCTTCAAGGAGGCATGAGGACTGCAGATGTGGCCAGGGCAATAAATTGCAATGTCCGTACTGTAAGACAACACTACAGGGAGACAGGACAGACAGCTGATCGTCCTCGCAGTGGCAGACCACGTGTAAAACGACACCTGCACAGGATCGGTACATCCAAACATCACACCTGCGGGACAGGTACAGGATGGCAAAAACAACTGCCCGAGTTACACCAGGAATGCACAATCCCTCCATCAGTGCTCAGACTGTCCACAATAGGCTGAGAGAGGCTGGACCGAGGGCTTGTAGGCCTGTTGTAAAGGCAGGTCCTCACCAGACATCACCGGCAACATCGCCTATAGGCACAAAACCACTGTCACTGGACCAGACAGGACTGGCAAAAAGTGCTCTTCACTGACGAGTCGCGGTTTTGTCTCACCAGGGATAATGGTTGGATTCGCATTTATCGTCGAAGGAATGAGCGTTACGCTGAGGCCTGTACTTTGGCGCGGGATCGATTTTGGAGGTGGAGCTTCCGTCATGGTCTGGGGCGGTGAGCTCGTTCCGATGATGCTATCATTGCAGGCAATCAACGCTGTGCATTACAGGGAGACAATCTCCTCCCTCATGTGGTACCCTTCCTGCAGGCTCATCCTGACATGACCCTCCACCATGACAATGCCACCAGCCATACTGCTCGTTCTGTGCGTGATTTCCTGCAAGACAGTAATGTCTGTTCTGCCATGGCCAGCGAAGGGCCCGGATCTCAATCCCATTGAGCACGTCTGGGACCTGTTGAATCGGAGGGTGAGGGCTAGGACCATTCCCCCCAGAAATGTCCAGGAACTTGCAGTTGCCTTGGTGGAAGAGTGGGGTAACATCTCACAGCAAGAACGGGCAAATTGGGTACAGTCCATTTGGAGGAGATGCACTGCAGCACTTAGTATCTGGTGTGGCCACCAGCTGCATTGACTGTTACTTTTGATTTCGACCCCTCCTTTGTTCAGGGACATATTATTCAATTTCTGTTAGTCACATGTCTGTGGAACTTGTTCAGTTTGTCTCAGTTGATGAATCTTATGTTCATACAAATATTTACACATGTTAAGTTTGCTGAAAATAAAGGCAGTTGACACTGACAGGACATTTTTTTTGCTGAGTTTATTTCCGACGACATGAAGGCCACTTTGGTGGTCCATGTCATAAGTCATGGCCTGACGATGAGGGAGGCTGGGCAGAGTACAGCACAACCTGACTCCATAATACGGACATTTAGACTGGAGAACAGGTACGTCTTCAACTTTCTACACTAGACTGTACCTATGTAATTGTTGCACATCATGCTGTATTACAATACAATGTAGTCCTTCAATATTAGGTCTATGCTCCTCAGTGAACAAAAACATAGGCATAGTGCTGTGAAGTACATGTAATACTGTTTTGATGTTACTGTGAACCGTATGTAAAAAATAAGAACCTAACCAATGATGACATTCTTGCATTTTCTACAGAACTTCCAGATGACCTCCTGAGGGTTGAAGGCAATGTCTGTTCACCCATGAACAGGAACTGGCCGTTGTCAATCTAGTGTTTGCAAACAACACCATCCGCCTACATCAACTACGAGAGCAAATCATCGCAGATCACACAACATTCCATAATATCAACCGCGTCAGTATGTCGACACTCTGCCACATCTTGCGTCAACACCAACTTACGATGAAGCAGCTGTACAGGGTTCCATTTGAGAGGAACAGCGTTAGTTAAAGACCTTCGCTGTGACTGTGCAAGTAAGTGTCACTGTACTATACTGTAATACATTAATGGCAGTAGATTGTGTCCTATTGGCACTGCATAGATGCATTCAGACAAAGCAGTATGTGACCTAGACACGTGCCCCCATTCTGAGGGTGGGGGGGTTGTCAGACCCAACCCACCCACATCCTTGTGTGAAAATGTAGACGGTGTAGTCCGGTGTGTTTTGAGTTACACCATATTCACGGTACAGTGTTTGCATCTTCTGTCATATAGTCCTAGACTTTGATGCAGCTGCACAGCCTCATGAGTTAATTTTCATTGAAGCTGGATTCAATCTAGCTAAAACCAGGCGCCGGGGCCGAAATATTATAGGACAAAGAGCCGTTGTGAATGTCCCTGGGCAGCGAGGGGAAATGTTATAGGACAAAGCTGTTCTGATTGTTCCTGGGCAGCGCGGGGGAAATGTTATAGGACAAAGCTGTTCTGATTGTTCCTGGGCAGCGCGGGGGAAATGTTATAGGACAAAGCTGTTCTGATTGTTCCTGGGCAGCGTGGGGGAAATGTTATAGGACAAAGCTGTTCTGATTGTTCCTGGGCAGCGTGGGGGAAATGTTATAGGACAAAGCTGTTCTGATTGTTCCTGGGCAGCGCGGGGGAAATGTTATAGGACAAAGCTGTTCTGATTGTTCCTGGGCAGCGCGGGGGAAATGTTATAGGACAAAGCCGTTGTGAATAACCCTGGGCAGCGCGGGGGAAATATTATAGGACAAAGAGCCGTTGTGAATAACCCTGGGCAGCGCAGGGGAAATGTTATAGGACAAAGCCGTTGTAAATAACCCTGGGCAGCCATTAGTCTGCAAGGAGTTCTCCATCACCATGCCACCCTCGGTCCCTACTGCGCACCCAATCATATTTCTGGATGCATTACATAATGCAGTTGTACAGGACGGACCAGAGCTGCCCAGGTTTTTTGTCATCTGCGATAATGTTAGTTTCCACCGGGCTGCTCTGGTCAAGAACTGGTTCACCAACCACAATAACTTCAGTTGTATACTTGAAATGTGTGTATATATATTTTTCAATTAAACCTTTATGTAACTTTGAAGTCAGTTAGGAACAGATTCTCATTTACAATGACGGCCTAGGAACAGTGGGTTTAACCGCCTTGTTCATGGACAGAACGACAGATTTTTACCTTGTCAGCTCGGAGATTTGATCTAGCAACCTTTCGGGTTACTGGCCCAATCCTCTAACCACTAGGTTACCTACTTGCCCCCTTACTCCTCATTTCTTGAACTGATTGAGGAATTATTGTCGGCTTGGCATTGGAAAGTGTATGACCACCAACCACATGACTGCCTGCTTCTTCTGCAAGCAATGGAAGAGGCATGTGGAGACATTGAGGTGGGGTCAGTCCAGGGTTAGATATGACACTCAAGGCGATATTTTCCCTGTTGCCTAGCCAGGGGATGACATAGTTTGATGTTGATGTGGCCAGACCCTAATAGGCCATCCACCCCATGCCTTACAAAACTTTTTTTTTACCATTACACAAATTATTTTTGTTTCTGTGAGTTTACAGTAACATTGTATTGATTACTGTACTGTAATTATACCTTTGTTTTTCTTGTAAAAACCTGTAATGCCCAAAAAAAAAAATATATATATATATATATGCTGTATATTTTTTTTCCGGAAACCTTTTATATTTTTGTTTTCATTGAAATGTGTGTAGATGTACTGTACTGAAACAATTTTTCACAGACGCCAGTATGAGAAAGTACCAACGACAGCAGTATTTTGTATAAAGTACATCAGTGTGTTGCTGCTTTGAAAGAGTAATTCAAATGGTGCATGTGTGTATCATTTTGTTTAAAAAATGCCATATTGAATAAGGATTGTTAGGTTTTGAGTGCAGAGTTTTATTTTAACATAGAAGTGAGATGTTTTTCTCTAAGCGTTGTCTTATTTGGCTTGTGTAGAGTTTTGACACAATGAGCCAAATTCCGCAATAAGTGTGTAAGCAATCGCAAAAAACTGTAACAAGGCACGGGTGTTAGTCACCTGGAATGCATTTCAATTATCTCATGAAGCTGGTTGAGAGACTATGTCAAAGGCAAAGGGTGGCTACTTTGAAGAATCTCAAATATAAAATATATTTTGATTTGTGTAACTTTTTGTTTACATGATTCCATATGTGTTCATAGTTTTGCTGTATTTGCTATTATTGGACAATGTGGAAAAAATTAAGTCAAACCCTTGAATGAGAATGTGTGTCAACTTTTGACTAGTACTGTATATCATAAACAATGTTGACACAGTGGAATGTTTCTCCTTGTGTCGTAGGTTTTGTTGGTTTTGACACTGTAGGTCTCATAACTAGCCATACAATAACACAATGTACTGTATGTCACAACAGGTCTAAATATGTCATGACATGGCTATGACACTGGTTGTCAAGTAAGGTGTTACCCAATTATCAATGTAATTGCTATTATACAATACATTCACTCCCAAAACTCAAGGAGCAGACTGTAATCCAGTGGGAATATTGTGTGCGTACGTGTATTCAAGGATCAGATGGTTGTGTTGCGTGCCTCGCTGGTTCTCGTCTCAGGGTCAGGGGAAGAACAAGGGGAGTATATTCGTGGCAGATGCAATTTAGCTTAGCTAGAACCCACAGCTGTGCCGTTACTTAATGAACACCTCCACCTCCACTCCAACACACACACCATCCCCATTCACTTATAAGATGTGGATAGAAGCACGGCCCCAGCCACATCGGGGCTGCAGTGGAGCGTGATCAAATCACTAAGGACTTGTAATGGTCCACTCATGTGCACAGTTGTAAAGAAGGCGCGACAGCACCTCATCCTCCTCAGGAAGTTAAGGTATGGCATGGGCCCTCAAATATGAATAATAATTCATTGAGAGCATCTTGATTGGCTGCATCACTGCTTGTTATGGCAACCGCACTGCCCTCGATCACGTGGCGCTACAGAGGGTGGTGCTTACAGTCCAGTACATCACTGGGGCCGGGGTCCCTGCCATCCCAAGCCATAGACTCTCTGCTTCCTCATGTTACTGGTACCGGTGCATCAAGTCTGACACCAACAGGCTCCTGAACAGCTTCTATCCCCAAGCCATAAGACTCCTAAAAAGCTAACAGAAAGGCTACACTGACTGAGTTACCTTTTGGATTTTATTTTTGCACTCTCTATTCATACTCACGCACACTGACACCAACACACTTAACATGCACACACATACTGTCTCTGTGCACACAAAATCAGAATTTATGTTGCTGCTGCTACTGTTTATCATATATCCTGATGCCTAGTCACCTTTCTCCTATACTTCTCCACCTCTATCACACCATTAACCCTACACATTGTACATATGGTACTGGAACTGACCCTGTATATATTATGCTTTTGTTTTTATTTTATTTCATGTTTTTGTTCTACCTTGTGTTATATTGATTACTGGTGTTGGGTTTGGCGCTGGCAAGAAAGGCATTTTTACTGTGCTTGTGCACGTGACATTAAAACTTTAACTTGAAAATACACTGACTTGGTATTATGTTGGTGAACTATCAAGGTGTGTGCATATGGGAAATGAAGGAAAGGGTGGAGACCTGAGTCTGCAGTTTGTCTATGCGTCTGCCTGGAGAAGTAAGCGCATTAAAAGCAACAAGGTGTACTTGTCTCTCCCTACTTCCTCTCTTTATAATTAGTTTAGTGAAGCCCATACTGTGTGTGAAATGCCATGCTAGTGTAGAACATTTGTTGTCTCCCTCACGACGCCAGGACAGCGGAGTCAATCACCACCTTCCGGAGACACCTGAAACCCCACCTCTTTCAGGAATACCTAGGATAGGATAAAGTAATCCTTCTCACCCCCCCCCCCTTAAAAGATTTAGATGCACTATTGTAAAGTGGCTGTTCCACTGGATGTCTTAAGGTGAACGCACCAATTTGTAAGTCGCTCTGGATAAGAGCGTCTGCTAAATGAGTTAAATGTAAATGAAAGGGCCCCTTTTCTCCCTGCAACAGGTGGAGAGCGGTCAGTCACAGACCAGGACATCATCCCACCATGTGTGTTCAGCCCAGCCAACAGCAAACAAAGACTCTCTTGAAATTCCTTGTCCTTTTTTTCACTTTTTTTTTTTTTTTCTCCCTTCCATGCAGCCTGTGTTTCCTGACATTTCTCAGTCCATTAGTCAGTGCCTGCTAATTTCAAGGCCTTTCTCCACACATGCCTCTTCTCACTGCTGGTGATCTCACTCTGCTCTCTGACTTTCCTCCCTCATTCTGCTGGAGCCAGGCCAGGGGTGATGTGATTGAGATCAGTTTTACTGGGATTTGTGACAGTGGGTGTTTTTGGTATGTGTGTTTTGTGTGAAAAGGGCATGATCAAATCTCATATTCCCTGACTGACTCGCCTTTAACAGTGTCTCCACATAGACAACGGAGGACAGATCAGAGGAATGATCGATTTGTAATTTTAAGCAGCAGGGGTGTCTTGTGGTGCAGGGCCTTTGTAATGTGCACATGGCAAGAAAGGGTATGCACTCCCACCCACGGTTCTTCCCCTCTACAACGATATCGTTTCCTATATTAGTATTGGCCAGCCGCTTGATCAAAACTGCATTAAAGCAGAGGCCTGGCAGATACCCTAGTGGTGCACTTCACCTGAAGGGCAAATGTCACCCTATTCCCTATGTATGAGTCCATAGGACTGGTCAAAAGTAGTGCCCTATATAGAGAATAGTGTACCGATTTGGGAAACAGCCATGGACTGAAGGACAGACCACGTTGCTAAGTACGGACTGCCAGGACATCAGCGCTTACAGAGGACGGTCGGATAGAGCGCGAGAGAACCCTCCAGCCTTCTGCTGAGCTCAGCCTCCATCAGCCCATCACATCAACCAGCAGGGCCAAGGATGTGTTCCCTTTATTCTTGGACCTGTCTCACGCCGTCTTCACCCTCTGCCCTCCAACTAGAAGCTGGTCCAGAGGCAGCTTGAGGCACTCTGAAAAGTTGTTGTATAATTAAGACCAAAAATAATTCCTGTCATCCGTTCCAAGATTCTGAGAATTTCTCCACTTCCACTTTGTGTTCATTTGTCTCCGTGGTTAAATGGAAACTCCACCCAAAAACTATATTTTGGTATTTGTTTCATTAGTCCACTGTTGATAGTCCCTAAATGTTTTGCATGTTAGTGATCAAGTTGTCAATATATACATCTTTAAAATGCAAAAGTCATCATACCGGCTGTATTTCTGTATTTTGAAAGGTAATGGAATTGTTACCACATTTTCCAAGAAGTCTGGTAAATATCTGCTCTGAATGAAGATTCAGTCATGTCTGCAGAAAGCATAGGGGGTCAGCTATGACATGACACCTTCAGTTTGGAGAAAAAAAATCTGTTTTTGTTTTTGAACTACAGTAAATGATAGGGATTTACACCCGGTTAACATAATTACGGTAATGTATGCATCCCTGATCTATACTACACAGAAATGCATAATTATGGATGTGAATGTTATTCTCCATATTTTACAAGTTTGGACATCAAAGCACAGCAGTGCACAGTTTAGTACAAATCGGTGGAGTAAAGTACATTACAATGTATTGTAATGGAGGACAGGAGCAGGAGACCCTATGAGCTGAACATAACAATATGTCAGTGGAATGGAGGACAGTAGGAGGAGACACTATGAGCTGAACATAACAGTCAGTGGAAGGGAGGCCAGGAGCAGGAGACACTATGAGCTGAACATAACAGTATGTCAGTGGAAGGGAGGCCAGGAGCAGGAGACACTATGAGCTGAACATAACAGTATGCCAGTGGAATGGAGGACAGTAGCAGGAGACACTATGAGCTGAACATAACAGTATGTCAGTGGAATGGAGGACAGTAGCAGGAGACCCTATGAGCTGAACATAACAGTATGTCAGTGGAAGGGAGGACAGTAGCAGGAGACACTATGAGCTGAACATAACAGTATGCCAGTGGAATGGAGGACAGTAGCAGGAGACACTATGAGCTGAACATAACAGTATGCCAGTGGAAGGGAGGACAGTAGCAGGAGACCCTATGAGCTGAACATAACAGTATGCCAGTGGAATGGAGGACAGTAGCAGGAGACCCTATGAGCTGAACATAACAGTATGCCAGTGGAAGGGAGGACAGTAGCAGGAGACCCTATGAGCTGAACATAACAGTATGCCAGTGGAATGGAGGACAGTAGCAGGAGACCCTATGAGCTGAACATAACAGTATGCCAGTGGAAGGGAGGACAGTAGCAGGAGACCCTATGAGCTGAACATAACAGTATGTCAGTGGAATGGAGGACAGTAGCAGGAGACACTATGAGCTGAACATAACAGTATGCCAGTGGAAGGGAGGACAGTAACAGGAGACACTATGAGCTGAACATAACAGTATGCCAGTGGAAGGGAGGACAGTAGCAGGAGACACTATGAGCTGAACATAACAGTATGTCAGTGGAAGGGAGGACAGTAGTAGCAGGAGACACTATGAGCTGAACATAACAGTATGCCAGTGGAAGGGAGGGCAGTAGCAGGAGACCCAACTGTGGTTTTTGAGTATTATGATTTCCCATTGTAGCCAATTCAGTTGCAGGACTTCCGTTACTTAATTATTTTGTGGGTAATTCGGTTTATCAATTTGGGGCATCTGTTTCTCAAACTAGACACTCTAATGTACTTGTCCTCTTGCTCATTTGTGCACCGGGGCCTCTCACTCTTTCTATTCTGGTTAGATACAGTTTGCACTGTTCTGTGAAGGGAGTAGTATACAGTATTGTACTAATCTTCAGTTTCTTGGCAATTTCTTGCATGGAATAGACTGACGAGTTTCAGAAGAAAGTTATTTGTTTCTGGCCATTTCGAGCCTGTAATCGAACCCACAAATGTTGATGCTCCAGATACTCAACTCGTCTAAAGATGGCCAGTTGTATTGCTTCTTTAATCAGGACATCAGTTTTCAGCTGTGCTAACATACATGCAAAAGGGTTTTCTAATGATCAATTAGCCTTTTAAAATGATGAACTTGGATTAGCTAACAGAACGTGCCATTGGAACACAGGAGTGATGGTTGCTGATAATGGGCCTCTGTACGCCTATGTAGACATTCCATAGAAAAATCTGCAGTTTCCAGCAACAAAAGTCATTTACTACATGAACAATGTCTACACTGTTTTTCTGATCAATTTGATGTTATTTTAATGGACATAAAATGTGCTTTTCTTTCAAAAACAAGGACATTTCTAAGTGACCGCAAATGTTTTTATTGGTAGTGTAAACAGGAACAGGACATTAGGGTCTACCAGCGAGCGATGGCTGTAATTAACAAGGAGTCTTGTGGCCTTGATAGGTCTTTGTTGCAGTGTTGCCAGTCAGTTTCCCTGGCTTATTGTTACATTTATTTCATCACAACCTAGCTGCTTCTTGTCCCAAGCTATGGTGCTGTGGTTTCTGTAATCAATTCATATTAACTGGATGGGGTATTTAATGCAACCGCTGTCAGATTTTTTTTTTAATAAAAAACTTTCCAGAAAAAGCATACCATGCAATAATCTGAGTACGGCGCTCAGAGCCCAAACCAGCCAAAAGAAATATCCGCCATGTTGCGCAGTCAACATTAGTCAGAAATAGCATTACACATTTTCACTTACCTTTGATGATCTTCATCAGAATGCACTCCCAGGAATCCCAGTTCCACAATAAATGTTTGATTTGTTCGATAAAGTTCATAATTTATGTCCAAATAGCTTCTTTTGTTAGGGCATTTGGTAAACAAATCCAAACGCTCGTTCAGGTCCAGCCGAACGTCAGACAAAAAGTTAAAAAAGTTATATTACTGGTCGTAGAAACATTTACATTTACATTTAAGTCATTTAGCAGACGCTCTTATCCAGAGCGACTTACAAATTGGTGCTTTCACCTTATGACATCCAGTGGAACAGCCACTTTACAATAGTGCATCTAGGTCTTTTAAGGGGGGTGAGAAGGATTACTTTATCCTATCCTAGGTATTCCTTAAAGAGGTGGGGTTTCAGGTGTCTCCGGAAGGTGGTGATTGACTCCGCTGTCCTGGCGTCGTGAGGGAGTTTGTTCCACCATTGGGGGGCCAGAGCAGCGAACAGTTTTGACTGGGCTGAGCGGGAACTGTACTTCCTCAGTGGTAGGGAGGCGAGCAGGCCAGAGGTGGATGAACGCAGTGCCCTTGTTTGGGTGTAGGGCCTGATCAGAGCCTGGAGGTACTGAGGTGCCGTTCCCCTCACAGCTCCGTAGGCAAGCACCATGGTCTTGTAGCGGATGCGAGCTTCAACTGGAAGCCAGTGGAGAGAGCGGAGGAGCGGGGTGATGTGAGAGAACTTGGGAAGGTTGAACACCAGACGGGCTGCGGCGTTCTGGATGAGTTGTAGGGGTTTAATGGCACAGGCAGGGAGCCCAGCCAACAGCGAGTTGCAGTAATCCAGACGGGAGATGACAAGTGCCTGGATTAGGACCTGCGCCGCTTCCTGTGTGAGGCAGGGTCGTACTCTGCGGATGTTGTAGAGCATGAACCTACAGGAACGGGCCACCGCCTTGATGTTATTTGAGAACGACAGGGTGTTGTCCAGGATCACGCCAAGGTTCTTAGCGCTCTGGGACGAGGACACAATGGAGTTGTCAACCGTGATGGCGAGATCATGGAACGGGCAGTCCTTCCCGGGAGGAAGAGCAGCTCCGTCTTGCCGAGGTTCAGCTTGAGGTGATGGTCCGTCATCCACACTGATATGTCTGCCAGACATGCAGAGATGCGATTCGCCACCTGGTCGTCAGAAGGGGGAAAGGAGAAGATTAATTGTGTGTCGTCTGCATAGCAATGATAGGAGAGACCATGTGAGGTTATGACAGAGCCAAGTGACTTGGTGTATAGCGAGAATAGGAGAGGGCCTAGAACAGAGCCCTGGGGGACACCAGTGGTGAGAGCACGTGGTGAGGAGACGGATTCTCGCCACGCCACCTGGTAGGAGCGACCTGTCAGGTAGGACGCAATCCAAGCGTGGGCCGCGCCGGAGATGCCCAACTCGGAGAGGGGGGAGAGGAGGATCTGATGGTTCACAGTATCGAAGGCAGCCGATAGGTCTAGAAGGATGAGAGCAGAGGAGAGAGAGTTAGCTTTAGCAGTGCGGAAACACATCAAACTATGTATAGAATCAATCTTTAGGATGTTTTTATCATAAATGTTCAATAATGTTCCAACCGGAGAATTCCATTGTCTGTAGAAAAGCAATGGAGCGAGAGCTACCTCTCATGTGAATGCGCGTGACTGAGAACGAGGCTGCTGCCAGACCTCTGACTCAATCCCCTCTCATCCGGCCCCCCTTCACAGTAGAAGCCTGAAACAACGTTCTAAAGACGGTTGACATCTAATGGAAGCAAAATTACCCATATCCCACTGTGTATTCGATAGGCCAGGTGTTGAAAAACTACAAACCTCAGATTTCCCACTTCCTGTTTGGATTTTTTCTCATGTTTAACATGCATATATTAGCATCTGGGACTGAGTAGGAGGTAGTTTACTCTGGGCACGCTTTTCATCCAAAAGTGAAAATGTTGCCCCCTATCCCAAAGAAGTTTTAACGTCATTGATTTGGCTTGTGGTGAGTTGTGGAATAGACACCGGCTGGATGCGGTTTTAACCAATCAGCATTCAGGATTAGACCCACCCGTTGTATAACTGTAAATAAATGTCAGAACAGGGGAGTTTCAGCACTTTGACCTCTCCAGACCTGGAGAACCATGGATAACCATGGTGCTACAGTCTTCTGCAGCACTTGCCATATCAGTTTTGTGCCTGTACAGGCTCTGGCTTACCCATATCCAGGTCACATTGACGGGACTCATCTGACCCGGGTGATTTTGGAGGCTGTAAACCTCAAATGGGGGACAAATCCCACATTTTTAGAGTAGCGTACACCTGGTACATACATGATGATGATTAAAAAGATCTCTTAAGCCATTCGTACGTCATTGAATTCCAAAATGTTCTTCTCCAAAATACAACCAGGAATGTATGTACTGTACACATGTCTATAATCAGTGGTCAATGAATGGACATCAGCAGTGGTCAATATAATGGACATCAGCAGTGGTCATGTTGTATTGTGTAGAACAAATGCTTTAAAACGACATACTCAAAAGGGAAGCTACACGTGCTGTATTGATTCCCCGGAAACGCTTGTGTAGGAATAGACACAACAAAAGGAATGACCAATTTTAGCGCTCTCCATCTTGGTAGTACTCAAATCAAATCAAATTGTAGTACTGTAGGTTGCCCTCTGCTTTTGACTCTTACCCTTTACGTTCACGCCTGAGGTAGATCTCTCTCATCACTGAGCTGAGGCATGTTCGCCTGCTGTCTCCCACGTGTCTTAGTCAGAGCTGCTGACGTGCACTACACTATGCATCCTTAGCTAACGTAGTGACGCTGTAGCTCATTAGCCCCTAGTGACCTGCTACTGTCCCCTTCCTGTTCTTTGTGGAGGAGCAGGACAATGTTGTCCTTTTTCTCCACTCACTCAAACCACTACCACTGTTTCTGCCACAGCCACCCCTTCCTCCCTCCCCTCCCCTCTGAGCATGGTTGCCATAGTGCCCAGGGGTCTGACAGTAACATGCAGAGGAGAACACACATGAAGCAGCCGTAAGAACGCTAATGACTTCACAGAGCAGTGACCTCATGGATGGAGCACCCCAGATCTGTCACCTGGGATCTGGACGACCAACTGTCCATCCGCAGTGCAGACATGTTGATCATTTTTTATACATCACTGCAGGAGCAATAGGCTGATCTCTACCACCCAATTAATCAGAAAGCTGTCAGTCCTTCTCTAGATCTTATTTTAGTTTTGCACCGGGCTATTTTAGTGAGGTGCTGATCACAGTTCACATTCCAGGTTGAATCAGAGTTTGTTAGAATGTTGCTGAAAAATGTGTTCCATGAAGATGATGGGTCTGGTGTTGGTTCAAGAGGTTCATGTTCTACATCTCCTTATTCTCACGGTGCATGTATGTTGGAACTGGCTGATCCTGAGGAACAGACACAGGCATGGATAAATTAATCAACAGAGCCATGTCTGATAGGGGCAGAACAACCGGCTCCAGGAAAACAAACACATCCATCAATGTTAGTGTCACCTATGTCTAGGAGGTCAGTCCCTAAAGACTTGGGGATAGGGCCAGGCAGACATCTTGAGCTCCTGGAAACAGCCCAAACCTCCATGTCCAAGTACAACATTATGGGTGTCCTCCTCCCCTCTCCAGAGTACCGACCATGGTTATACTGTGCAATCTTTGGTGCAATCACCATTTCCAGCTCTACTTTACCTGCACTCTCTCACCAGGCAATTTGTCTCTGAAGCAGCCTTCATTACTGCAGCTGCTTGCTGCTCAGATAAGGGGTTGGCTGGAGCGTAGAGGCAGGCTATGAGTGTGTGTGTGTGGGGGGGGGAGCATGGGACGGAGGTGGTGACTAAGGGCTCTGCTTGGGGACATGGTGATACGAAAGGGCCCAGTTCTGCTGTGGAGAGAGAGATTGGGCCCGGTCTCATCAGTCATGCAGGGCTCTCTGCAGTCAGAAACCCCAGATGAAACTAGATGAAACTACCCCACTAGATGTCAACAGTCTTTGAACTGTTACTTCATACTTCTTTCCGTATGAAATATTATAGTTTAATGACATTTTAGGGTACCTGAGGATTAAATAAACATATTTAGTCTTGTTTTAACAAAGTTTAGCGGTAGCTTTTTGGATTCCTTCCTCTGCATGTTGAACGATTGGATTACTCAAATCGATGGTGCAAACTAAACTGACCTTTTGGGATATAAAGAAGGATTTTTATCAAACAAAACGCCCATGCATGTTGTAGCTGGGACACTTTGGATTGCAAATCAGGAGAAAAATTTCAAAAAGTAATTTAATATTTAATTGCTATTTGTGATTTTATGAAGCCTGTGCTGGTTGAAAAATATTTTTATGTGGGGCGCCGTCCTCAAACAATAGCATGGCATGCTTTCGCTGTAAAGCCTATTGTAAATCAGATAATGCACTTAGATTAACAAGAATTTAAGCTTTTAACTGATATAAGACACTTGTATGTACCTAGATGTTTAATTAATATCCATAATTTTTATGATTACTTATTTGAATTGCGCACCCTCCAATTTCACCGGAAGTTGTCGACAGGGGTCCCGCAGGTGTCCCGCCTAGCCCTAAGACACCAACCAGTCAGTTTTAAGAAATATAAGTGTTTAAAATATTTTGTTTCCTGGGGGGAATAGGTGTTGTCGTGCCCTCTTCATGACTGTCTTTGTGTTTGGACCATGATAGTTTGTTGGTGATGTGGACAACACGAAACTGGAATCTCTCAACCTGCTCCACTACAACCCCTTTGATGGGAATGGGGGTGTGCTTGGCCCTCCTTTTCCTGTAGTCCACGATCATCTCCTTTGTCTTGATCATGTTGAGGGAGAGGTTGTTATTCTGGCACCACACTGCCAGGTCTCTGACCTCCTACCAATAGGCTGTCTCATCATTGTCTGTGATCAAGCCTACCACTGTTATGTCATCGGCAAACTTAATGATGGTGTTGGAGTCAGGCTTGGCCGTGCAGTCATTGGTGAACAGGGAGTACCGGAGGGGTCTGTGCACGCACCCCTGAGGGGCCCCTGTGTTGAGGATCAGCATGGCGGATGTGTTGTTACCAACCCTTACCACCTGGGGGCGGTCCGTCAGGAAGTCCAGGATCCAGTTGCAGAGGGAGGTGTTTAGTCCCAGGGACCTTAGCTTAGCTTTGAGGAAACTATGGTGTTGAACACTGAGCTGTAGTCAATGAATAGAATTCTCAAGTAGGTGTTCCTTTTGTCCTTTTGGGAAAGGGCAGTGTGAAGTGCAATAGAGATTGCGTCATCTGTTGGGGTGGTGTGCAGATTGGGTCTAGGGCTTCTGGGATAATGGTGTTGATGTGAGCTTGACCAGCCTTTCAAAGCACTTCACTGCTACAGATGTGAGTGCTACGGGCTGGTAGTCATTTAGGCATGTTACCTTGGTGTTCTTGGGCACAGGGACTATGGTGGTCTGCTTGAAATGTCACATGTCATCGCCATATAGGAGTTTACGATACAGCATAAGCGTATCCGGGACCAGGCTAGGGATGTTCTGAGGGGAATCTGATATATGTGGGTTAGCTAAGGTCCATGTGTATAACGTTGTCTCTCGTGACAATGTTTTGCAAGTCAGGTAGCATGAGGCGGCTGCAGCAGGGGTCTCCTGTGGGGAAACGCTTTCCCTCGTGACTCCATCCCTTAAGAGACTGTTTCACAGTGCCATCCACTGAATCCCTGTCCTTTGCTTTGTTCATCTCAGTAAGTACTGTCGGAAATTACAGGCGAGGCGTACTGTCGCTCGTCTCGGTCTAGCTGGCCAATCGATATGTCTATCTACCGTAAAGTCCAACCTTCTCTTGTACCTTTCCAGCAAAGCTTTCACAATAGCTAGCTAAGGGTTTCCCTTCCCTACAAATATTGGAATAACTGTATTTATTTCAAAATGGAAAAATCTTCTGTTGGCATTTTTTTCTCTCCTGATGACCTCTGTCATAAGGAATTATTGAATAAAAATGTCAGTTGACTGATAACAACGGTTAAGTCATAAGAACAAGTCTAGGGCTCAGAGAGGAGGGAGACCTAGAGCTGGTGCTGTTAATGGTCTCTGTGACTGGCCTCTGGACAAAATCGCTCTCGCTGTCTTGGAGCTGAGAGGGGATGTGGTGTGCGGGGGTGTCAGTTTACAATAGGAGACATGGGGGCATATGACCCTCACTTGGTCTGTTTATGTAAGGGGTTTTGGACTGAGTGCAGGGCTGAGGGCCTGGTTGGGTCATAAGCCGGGCTAATTGGCAACAAGCTACATGGGTAAGAGGGAGGTTGGACGGAGGGAACAAGGCCCGCTTTACAAGCCCACAGCCTAGATATCTTGGAGGTTTTGGGTCTTATAAGCAGCAGCACGCCCAGCAGGATACAGGCCCAAGAGGGGGGTAGGAGGAGTAGCCCATGGTGGTGTTTCTTTCTGTGTAGGATTTGGATCTGATGATCAGCAGCACGCCCAGCCTAGTTCAGCAGGCAGGGCTAGGAGGAGCCCACGACATAGCCCTATCTGGAGAATTTGGGCATGTTGAGCAGCATCACTTCCAGCTGTCCCAGCAGGCCAGCTCAGGAGGGCTGATCATGAGTGTAGTGGAGCAACACCCCTATGGGCTAGGGGGAAGAGCTGTAAGGAGGGAGGGATCCGGGAGCACCGATGTACACGTAGTAAACATGGGTTGCCATGGCACTGCTGCGGTGACGCAAGCCTGTTGCCGTAGTGCTTCCAATTGATAACATAGCTAACTCTGGTGTGTAATCAGGGGATGAGACATGGTCATTAAGACACTTGGCCTCATGTCATCTTTACAGGGTTGGAACCCAACTAAGTGTAAGAACAAAGGTCTACAATGCTCTGGTTCAAAGGCATATCATCATCCAATGAATTACATTCAATTATCCCATTGGATTTGTTTGGGATTAGACCCAATTTCCTAAAGGATTTCAGTAATCCTAAAGGACGCATTTTTAAAAACTGTAGAGCGACAGCCACAATCTGGCAATTATCACCATCACACCATGTCTGTGTTTTTGTGTTTTGCCTTCATCTTAAGCCTGCTTAGCTAGCTAAAATAAAGGGACACTCATGGTGATAATCGTTGTCTGTCAAGCCTTATATTGCATTGCATCAACATAATTGCATCATGTTTGGAGACTAGATTATGGCCTGTATTCACAAAGCATCTAGGAGTCCTTTTTATGTAATAATGAATGTGGAAGACCTGATCCTACATTAGCACTCTGTCTCATAGACTCTTTGTTAATACTTACACCAAACCACTAAACTGTATTTCACTGTCTTTTGGCATATACTTCTTGATTTACCCCCCCCCCCCCCCCCCCTCCCCTCTTATCTCCCAACCAGCTCGGTCCGGTCCTAGCAGCCAGTATTAGCAGGATTTAGTGACCAGTGGCTGCTCTCTGTCCACAGCCTGGCTTTAAGTCTGGCATCAGGGCTGAATTACTGCCTTAGAGGGAACTGGGTCATCCACTGTTGTTTTATAATTACTGACCAGCTGTCTTATTTAAGAGCGTTTTCTGATTAGCTGCATTGTGGCCTCAAGGGAAGCTAATCTGCAAGATACAACCTGTGATCTCAATCAGTTTTCATACCCCCACCCCCCCTCTCTCTCTATTCTGCACACACAGAGACCAACGCACAGTCTCTGACATTGTGAGCATCGATTTCTACATGGGAGTATATTGATTGCGTGAGAGAGTTACTTATTGAAACGTGATTACATACGGAATAGTTCTGTCTGTAATGTACCAGTTATACATACTCTCCTGGTGGCTCTGCTCTGAAAATGACCTGGAAATGAAACATTGTGTTTGGCTATTGGGTTCTTTTCCTTGTTAGCTCTGACTCCTATCCCCAACAAAAGAGCAAGCCATTGACCATCACCAACAATAGTCTCCTCATCCCAATAATAGCCACTCCATACACTTTTGAGTCCTTAAAGGGTCATCTCACAAGCTTTGATTTTGTATTGTAATGTCCATTTTTAAAATGGGAAGCTTGCATGCATCTCCTTGGGACCACACCGCTCCTCTGCTGTCGGTGGCTGCTGTGATGGGCACGTGAACACTCCCTTTGTGGCTAACCCTGTGTGCTATGTTATTGGCCTGAGCACAAAGGGACCCACCCACCTGTCTAAATGATTGGATCAGAGGGGGTGGCTTTCATCCGCTGACAACCCCACTCACTCTGACACATTCAGCCCGCCTCTCCCACCTATCTTTCTCCTCTCTCTCCGGTCTTCTCTTTCTCTCTCTCTCGCTTTCCCACATCTCCTCTCTCACACTCCCACTGTCTGTCTGTCTCTTTCTTTCTCACTGTCTCCTCTGTGGCTGGAGAGGGGACACATAGCAGGTAATTGGACTGTGTTGTTGAGTTCCGTCCTCGCGCTCTCATCTCCTTTCCTCTAATCTCTCTTCCTCCTTTCTCTCTCATCCCCTCCTCTGTCTTCTCTGCTTTTGACTTCGTTTTCTCTCCCCTTCTCATTCAGCTGTCGCCTCATGACATTCTCCAGATTACATTGTTTACCTGTTTCAACGCTTCCCCTCTCCTTGTTCAAAGGTGAAGGAGTGTGTCTCTCCCCCTAAAAGGTTGTTGGGTTTTCTGTCTTGGAGAAAGGTGAAGGAGTGTGTCTCTCCCCCTAAAAGGTGGTTGGGTTTTCTGTCTTAGAGAAAGGTGAAGGAGTGTGTCTCTCCCCCTAAAAGGTTGTTGGGTTTTCTGTCTTAGAGAAAGGTGAAGGAGTGTGTCTCTCCCCCTAAAAGGTTGTTGGGTTTTCTGTCTTGGAGAAAGGTGAAGGAGTGTGTCTCTCCCCCTAAAAGGTGGTTGGGTTTTCTGTCTTAGAGAAAGGTGAAGGAGTGTGTCTCTCCCCCTAAAAGGTTGTTGGGTTTTCTGTCTTAGAGAAAGGTGAAGGAGTGTGTCTCTCCCCCTAAAAGGTTGTTGGGGTTTCTGTCTTGGAGAAAGGTGAAGGAGTGTGTCTCTCCCCCTAAAAGGTTGTTTGGTTTTCTGTCTTGGAGAAAGGTGAAGGAGTGTGTCTCTCCCCATAAAAGGTTGTTGGGTTTTCTGTCTTGGAGAAAGGTGAAGGAGTGTGTTTTTCCCCCTAAAAGGTTGATGGGTTTTCTGTCTTGGAGAAAGGTGAAGGAGTGTGTCTCTCCCCCTAAAAGGTTGTTGGGTTTTCTGTCTTGGAGAAAGGTGAAGGAGTGTGTCTCTCCCCCTAAAAGGTTGTTGGGTTTTCTGTCTTGGAGAAAGGTGAAGGAGTGTGCCTCTCCCCCTAAAAGGTTGTTGGGTTTTCTGTCTTGGAGAAAGCGAAATGTCAAAGCATTTCAAAGTCTCATTACCAACATCGTCTCTGGATGCCTCATTAATTTAGAGCTGATGGGGTATCGACTGATTTTAGTGTGTGTGTTGACTGTGAGAGTGTCGACAATGTGTATGTGCATCTTTTTAAAGATTTTTCTAAGATTGTAATGTATCATATAATGCATATTTGAAAGTGAGCTACGACATACCTAATGAATAAAGCACAGCTTTGGACATACCTCTCTCTCTAAAACGAGTGGTTCTGACCGATTGAAACTTTTGGAAATGAAGCTTCTTGCCTTACCATGCCATCCATGCTTGTAAAATTATTACCGACTTTACCCTCATCATATAAAATGTAAAACCCCTATTGGGTAAACTCCATCTAACTGAAAATAACGTTTTAAGACAATGAGGACAATTCGTTTTTTAGTTCACGGTTATTGTCCATAATTTTACGATTATGGTGCCAGCCCTAGTGCCATGTGTGTCCATGTATCTGCGTGCGTCTGCTACAGATATCTGTGTGTGTGATAGAGAAGGCCATTATTTTGTATAATTTAGGGCTGAGAAGAGGCATCTGAGGGGTGGAAACGAGTTGAGGCCGCGATCGGTTGAGAGACACAACATGCTCTCTAATACAGGGTGGGTGTCATTTCATTCATAGATAGAATTGACCTATCCCTTCAGACTTCTGCAATTTCCCTGCTACACCATTTCAATTCAATTGAAATGTTAACTTCTAATTACTGCCATAAAGATGGCCACTGGGCCACCCACCATCGAATCTCAACTTAAATGGTCATGTATATTCTATATCTATATTTCTATGATTTCAATAGGTGTCTTATGGAGGATTGACAGTATAATGTAAAACAGATATTCCCATTCAAGTCAACATTCTTTCATATGTGGACCTTCAATCATCTTTGTGGTACCATTTTAAAGTTGACATTTCAATTTGATTCCCATTTGAATATATTTATCAGCCAAAACAGACAGTTACCCTGTATTCAAAAGCATGTCTCAACCAATGGTGAGCACAACACAAAATGGGTCTAAAAAGGTGCAAAATGGGTCTAAAAAGAAAATCTGAGTTTATGCATTTTTAGATAATTGACATTTGAAGGTGAGTAAATGTCAATAAAAAAAGACATGGATGTCTCATGGTATGGTGGGGTATGCAAAATAGGTCAACTCTGAGAACCTTTTATCTCTTGAATGGTTTGCCGTTCATGTCCAAAATGAACTTTCTGAGCACTTCTACAATGGGCAAATATGTATGGAAGGCTTTGTTCAAATCAGAAGGGGTGCTGTTAAAAAGTGAATGAATTCAAATGGATTTACCCCAGGGTAATTGGCCTCTGATTGCTTGGCAACAAAACCATGTCTCCTCGCCTCAAGCAGATTTTTCCAGGATTTTGATGTATAATCTCATTACTGCTATAAGAGCATTGTTATTGTTAGGTGAGTATTGCCTTTGGTTCTGTAGATGCTATCTAGCCTATGTGCGGTAGTGCTACATTACTTCCTGGTCCCTTTCCTTCCTTCTTTTGTAGGAAGCTGTTTGGCTGGAGTGCAGGCTCTTTCTGTGAGGAATGCCATTTATTGGTTCGCATGGAGTAGGGGGACACATTTCCTCATGTCTCATATGTGGTCTGGGATGACTTCATGGGCACCTTGACATTCCATGGCATTGTGAGGTGTAGATGGGGATTCTGGAGAGGGGAACCATTCACGACATGCCAACATTCCAGCTCATAGCGTCATCTTGGAGCATGGACAATGGAATTGGCCTAAGAATCAGGCAAAGGAAGTTGGATTTCTCCGATATATTTTAGAGGAAGCCATCCCAAGGCTATTCACTAAGTTATGTTCCACCATAGAATTAGGAATTACAGTACTATAATGGACATGAACCTTCTTATGATGGGATAAAGGTCAGGGAGTTGGTCAAACATGAAGAATTCATCTGCACTGTATGTTTGTTAGCTACTGTAGCTAGCTGAACAGTTTTAGAGGAATGATTCCATACATTTTTCAAACTAACTGCCAATATGACAACATTCCATTAAAACAATGCAATCAAGCCACAGCCACACACTGGCTGAAATCAGTTGATGATAGGATTTATACAAGTTGTAAATGCGACAAGTACTGCATTTGTATCATATAATAGCACTCTCAGCTTTCTAAGAAAACTACATTAGAAATTGGTCTGTTTTACATATTTTAGAGGCTATTTCTACAGACATGTTTATAAAACACATTAAATAATCTATTACACAATTTCTGATATCACTTAGCTTACTTTTCTTTTCCTGCATAAGTCAAATCTGAATTATTCCTATACTGCCATTCATTCCAATTAGACTGGTTTGGAATTCTCCCCGAATTCACCCAATTCAGCAACTTTGAGGGTTTATGATAGCCCCTCTAGTAATGTAATAGGATCTATGTATACCTCCTACTTCTTTCACTATGGTGAACATTTAAACACCTTGTGGAAAACGTTTCCTTAACATTTCACTTTTTCCAACAATACATTCTCTTTCAGTTCCGTATAGGTATTTCTCATAGAGATGTAATTGTGTCAGATGATGAAGGTCCTCCAGGATGTTTCTTCATGGTAAAAAGTAAAGTACTAATACAGGGTAAAAAATAAAGTACTAATACCGGGTAAAAAATAAAGTACTAATACAGGGTAAAAATAAAGTACTAATACAGGGTAAAAAATAAAGTACTAATACAGGGTAAAAAATAAAGTATTAATACAGGGTAAAAATAAAGTATTAATACAGGGTAAAAATAAAGTACTAATACAGGGTAAAAAATAAAGTACTAATACAGGGTAAAAAATAAAGTACTAATACAGGGTAAAAAATAACAAAAGCTGCGTTTAGACAGGCAGCCCATTTCTGATCTTTTTTTCACTAATTGTTCTTTTGACAAATCAAACGCTCTCACACAATAAACCCTTTCCTCTCACTTCAGACTAGCTCAGTTTGTTTGCCTTCATTTCTGCTACTATTTAGATCTAATCTCACACAGTTGGGAACTGCACCTAACCTGTGTTGTGTTCATTAGGTACCAAACAGAAGAATACGGACTGAAACAGGGAGGGACTATCTAAACTTATTTTCATTTTTAGTTTATAAACTTTTTGCTACCGTATGCCCTACTGAACACAACCCTGGTGGTGCATAATTGAGATCACATTACATTTGGAAGGACGTCTTTTTACTCATCAGAAGATACATTTGCCAAAGTGAGGCACCCTAGAGCTATAGTTGTCACCAACAAAAGCCCAGTGATCATGTAATCTCACTCAGCTTGTATATTCCACACAAAGCATGGTCTACACTGAACTATTAAGATGTCAAAAACACTCCCCCAGTTGGATCATTACCGACCGGGAGTTACAACAATCTTATCTGCAACTCTATTATGGAATAATATTTTCAGAAATGTACCTCAAAACCATGTCTCCATTCTCTTGGACTTTGCATAACAGGACACATTAACATAATGGTTCCCATTACAATGCTTGCACGCACACACACAATACACCCTTCTTCATTTATTAACAGGCGAATGGCCATTGTTTCAGTTCTCTCTCCAGCACCAGGCATTGTCATGTGGTTCTAGGGGTCTTTTGGGGAAGGTAATTTGCTCGCCATGACTATAGAAACTGAGCCATTAGTTTCCAAGAAAGGCCAGTCGAACTAGTACTTCCTTCTCCTATCCTCAAGCTGGATGAAAGTCGTCCCGTCCCAGTTACCCAGCACCTGACTGACCCTCTCCATACCGTGGTACTGTGGAGCATGCAGTATTCACAGCACGCCTTCATCCATCACACGTCTGTTTCATACGCCACAGCTGCTGCATTTTAGTCATTTAGCACACGCTCTTATCCAGAGCCTCTTACTGGTGCAATTAGGGTTCAGTGCCTTGTTCAAGGGCACATCGGCAGATATTTCACCTACTCAGCTCTGGGATTTGAGCCAGCAACCTTTCGGTTACTGGCCCAATGCACTTAACCGCTAGGCTACCTGCCACCCATCCACATCTCTCAGGTGTGTGAATATGAAGCAGGGAGTCTGCACGTAGTGGATAATACCTCACCTCTCCACAACCCTAAACGCACCGCACCACCCTCACATCACACAACCCTAAACACACTTCACCCTCACCTCTCCACAACCCAAAGCACACTTCACCCTCACCTCTCCACAACCCAAAGCACACTTCACCCTCATCTCTGCACAACCCTAAACACACCTCACCACACCCTATACATACAGTGGTGTAAAAATACTTTTAACCTCACTCAGGTATGTGGGACGCCTGTGTCCCACCTTGTCAACAGCCAGTGAAATTACAGGGCGCCAAATTCAAAACAACAGAAATCCCATAATTAAAATTCCTCATACATACAAGTATTTTACACCTTTTTAAAGATACACTTGTTGTAAATCCAGCCACATTGTCCGATTTCAAAAAGGCTTTACAACGAAAGTACACCAAATGATTATGTTAGGTCAGAGCCAAGTCACAGAAAAACACAGCCATTTTTCCAGCCAAAGAGAGGAGACACAAAAAGCAGACATAGAGATAAAATGAATCATTAATCTTTGATGATCTTCATCAGATGACACTCCTAGGACTTCATATTACACATTACATGTATGTTTTGTTCGGTAAAGTTCATATTTATATCCAAAAATCTGAGTTTACATTGGCGCGTTATGTTCAGTAGTTCCAAAACATCTGGTGATTTTGCAGGGAGCCACATCAATTTACAGAAATACTCATAATAAACATTGCTAAAAGATACAACTGTTATGCATGGAATTTTAGATCCACTTCTCCTTAATGCAACCGCTGTGTCGGATTTCAAAAGAACTTTACGGAACAAGCACACCATGCAATAATCTGAGTACAGCGCTCAGAGACCAAAACAACCCAAACAGATATCCGCCATGTTGTGTAGTCAATAGAAGTCAGAAATAGCATAATAAATATTCACTTTGATGATCTTCATCAGAATGCACTCCCAGGAATCCCAGTTCCACAATAAATGTTTGTTTTGTTTGATAATGTCCATTTATGTCCAAATACCTCCTTTTTGTTTGCGCGTTTAGCCCAACTAGGTCCAGACAAAAAGTCAAAAAGTTCTATCCTAAGCTGTCAATTATATGCATATGCTAGCATCTTGTCCTGACAATGTTGACATGCTATGTTTTTTTCCCAAAAATGAAAATACTGCCCCCTAGTCACAAAAGGTTATTAAAGGCACAGTCAACTTAGTGTATGTACATTTCTGACCCACTGGAATTGTGATACAGTGGGATATAAGTGACATAATCTGTCTGTAAAAAATGGTTGTGTCATGCACAAAGTAGATGTCCTATCCGACTTGCCAAAACTATAGTTTGTTAACAAGACATTTGTGGAGTGGTTGAAAAACAAGTTTTAATGACTCCAACCTAAGTGTATGTAAACTTACGACTTCAACTGTACATGTACATATTACTTCAACTAACTGGTGCCCCCGCACATTGCCTCTGTACCGGTACTCCCCCCCTGGATATAGTCTCGTTATTGTTATTTTACTGTTGCTCTTTAATTGCTTGTTGCTTTTATTTCTTATTCTTATCCATATTTTTTTTAAACTGCATTGTTGGTTAGGAGCTTGTAAGTAAGCATTTCACTGTAAGGTTGTATTTGTATTTAGCGCATGCTACTGATAAAATTTGATTCGATTTTGAAAATCTAGATTGCTATTATTATTTTCTAGCGGTAACATGAAGAGGATACTCTCAATGTAAGACCCTACGCCGGCTCCCAAACAAAGCGGAGTGAGGGTTGGAAAGAGATGAAATGTGGCTCTGTTTCAAAAGATCACTTTGTTTTTATATGACAGCAGTTCCACACCTTGCCACAACTCAATTTGTGTGGGAAATTATTTTTATTTGTATTCAGTTATTTCATGATGTTCTTAGCCTACTATAAAACGTGTGTCGACTGTGATGGATGTGGCACTCACCTCAACTCAAGTCACTTTAACTCTACCTACATGTACATGTTACCTCGACTTACCGGTGTCCCCGCACATTGACTCTGTACCGATAGCCCCTGTATATACAAATCAAATTTTATTTGTCACATACACATGGTTAGCAGATGTTAATGCGAGTGTAGCGAAATGCTTGTGCTTCTAGTTCCGACTATGCAGTAATAACTAACAAGTTATCTAACCTAACATTTTCACAACAACTTCCTAATACACACAGTGTAAAGTAATGAATAAGAATATGTACATAAAAATATAGGAATGAGTGATGGCCGAATGAGAGATGGTATAGAGTATAGTATATACATATGAGATGAGTAATGTAGGGTATGTAAACATTATATAAAGTGGCATTGTTTAAAGTGGCTAGTGATATACATTTATTACATCAAGTTTTCCATTTTTAATGTGGCTAGAGTTGAGTCACTATGTTGGCAGCAGCCACTCCATGTTAGTGATGGCTGTTTAACAGTCTGATGGCCTTGAGATAGAAGCTGTTTTTCAGTCTCTCGGTCCCCGCTTTGATGCACATGTACTGACCTCATCTTCTGGATGATAGCGGGGTGCACAGGCAGTGGCTCGGGTGGTTGTAGTCCTTGATGATCTTTTTGTCCTTCCTGTGACATTGGGTGTTGTAGGTGTCCTGGAGGGCAGGTACTTTGCCCCCGGTGATGAGTTGTGCAGACCTCACTACCCTCTGGAGAGCCTTGCCTCTTGATTAGAGCATCTGTAAAAGTTTGAGTGTTTTTGGTGACAAGCCAAACTTCTTTAGCCTTTAGCCTCAAACTATTTCAGTTTGTCCGTGATGTGTACGCCGAGGATCTTAAAACTTTCCACCCTCTCCACTACTGTCCCGTCGATGTGGATAGGGGGCTGCTCCCTCTGCTGTTTCTTGAAGTCCACGATCATCTCCTTTGTTTTGTTGACATTGAGTGTGAGGTTATTTTCCTGACACCACACTCCAATGCCCTCACCTCCTCTCTGTAGGCCGTCTCGTCTTTGTTGGTAATCACGCTTACCACTGTAGTGTCATCTGCAAACTTGATGATTGAGTTGGAGGCGTGCATGGCCACTCAGTCGTGGGTTAACAGGGAGTACAGGAGAAGGCTGAGAACGCACCCTTGTGGGGCCCCAGTGTTGAGGATCAGTGGGGTGGAGATGTTGTTACCTACCCTCACCACATGGGGGTGGCCCGTCAGGAAGTCTAGGACCCAGCTGCACAGGGTGGGGTCGAGACCTAGGGTCTCAAGCTTAATGACAAGTTTGGAGGGTACTATGGTGTTAAATGCTGAGCTGTAGTCGTTGAACAGCATTCTTATGTAGGTATTCCTCTTGTCCAGATGGGTTAGGGCAGTGTACAGTGTGATTGCGTCGTCGGTGGACCTATTGGGGCGGTAAGCAAATTGGAGTGGGTCTAGGGTGTCCGGTAGGGTGGAGGTGATATGATCCTTGACTAGTCTCTCAAATCACTTCATGATGATGGAAGTGAGTGTTATGGGGCGGTAGTCATTTAGCTCAGTTACCTTGGCTTTCTTGGGAACAGGAACAATGGTGGCCCTCTTGAAGCATGTGGGAACAGCAGACTGGGATAAGGATTGATTGAATATGACCGTAAACACACCAGCCAGCTGGTCTGCGCATGCTTTGAGGACACGGTTGGGGATGCCGTCTGGGCCTGCAGCCTTGCAAGGGTTAACACGTTTAAATGTTTTACTCATGTTGGCTGCAGTGAAGGAGAGCCCGCAGGTTTTGGTAGCAGGCCATGTCGGTGGCACTGTATTGTCCTCAAAGCGAGCAAAGAAGTTGTTTAGTCTGTCTGGGAGCAAGTCATCGTGGTCCGCGACGGGGCTGGCTTTTCTTTTGTAGTCTGTGATTGACTGTAGACCCTGCCACATACCTCTCGTGTCTGAGCCGTTGAATTGCGACTCTACTTTGTCTCTATATTGACGCTTAGCTTGTTTGATTGCCTTGCGGAGGGAATAGCTACACTCTTTGTATTCGGTCATGTTTCCGGTCACCTTGCCCTGATTGAAAGCAGTGGTTCGCGCTTTCAGTTTTGCTCGAATGCTGCCGTCAATCCACGGTTTCTGGTTGGGGAATGTTTTAATAGACACTGTGGGTACGACATCTCCGATGCACTTGCTTATAAACTCGCTCACCGAATCAGCGTATTCATCAATATTGTTGTTCGCGACTATGCGGAAAATATCCCAGTCCACGTGATCGAAGCAATCTTGAAGCATGGAATCCGATTGGTCAGACCAGCATTGAACAGACCTGAGCGTGGGTTCTTCCTGTTTCAGTTTCTGTCTATAGGCTGGGAGCAACAAAATGGAGTCGTCGTCAGCTTTACCGAAAGGAGGGAGGGGGAGGGCCTTATATGCATTGCGGAAGTTAGAATAACAATGATCCAGGGTTTTGCCAGCTCGGGTTGCGCAATCGACATGCTGATAGAATTTTGGGAGTGTTGTTTTCAGATTAGCCTTGTTAAAATCCCCAGCCTCAATAAATGCAGCCTCAGGATATGTGCTTTCCAGTTTACATAGAGTCGAATGAAGTTCTTTCAGGGCCATCGATGTGTCTGCTTGGGGGGGAATATACACGACAGGGATTATCATCGAAGAGAATTCTCTTGGTAGATAATGCGGTCGGCATTTGATTGTGAGGAATTCTAAGTCAGGTGAACAAAAGGACTTGAGTTCTTGTATGTTGTTATGATCACACCACATCTCGTTAATCATAAGGCATCCACCCCCGCCCTTCTTCTTACCAGAGAGATGCTTGTTTCTGTCGGCGCGATGCGTGAAGAAACCAGCCACGTACCAACTCAGATAGAGTGTCTCGAGTGAGCCATGTTTCCATGAAACAAAGAACATTACAGTCTCTGATGTCTCTCTGGAAGGTAACTCTTGCTCGTATTTCGTCTACCTTGTTGTCAAGAGATTGGACATCGGCGAGTAGTATGCTCGGGAGCGGTGTGCGATGTTTCCGTCTACGGAGCCTGACCAGAAGACCGCTCCGTCTGCCCCTTCTCCGGCGCCATTGTTTTGGGTTGCCGGCTGAGAATCGATCCATTGTCCTGGGTGGTGGGCCAAACTGAGGATCCGCTTCGGGAAAGTCGTATTCCTGGTTGTAATATTGGTGAGTTGACGTTGCTCCTATATCCAATAGTTCCTCCCAACTGTATGTAATAAAACCTAAGATTTCCTGGAGTAACAATGTAAGAAATAACACATAAAAAAATAAAATACTGCATAGTTTCCTAGGAACGCGAAGCGAGGCGGCCATCTCTGTCGGTGCAGGATGTTTGAGAATACAAGCCTTGCTATTGTTATTATACTGCTGCTCTCTAATTGTTTGTGTAATTAATGCAGGAGAATATAACACATTAGATCTGGTAAAAGATAATACGAATAAAATACTTTTTTTTACCATCGTCTTTGAAATGCAAGTGAAAGGCCATAATGTATTTTTCCAGCCCAGGCACAATTTAGATTTTGGCCACTAGATGGCAGCAGTGTATGTGTAAAGTTTCAAACTGATTCAATGAACCATTGCATATCTGTTCAAAATGTTGTATCAAGACTACCCAAATGTGCCTAATTGGTTTATTAATACATTTTCAAGTTCATAATTGTGCACTATCCAAAAAACAATAGAATGGTATTATTTCACTGGAATAGCTACTGTAAATTGGACAGTGCAGCTAGATTAACAACAATTGAAGTATTCTGCCCATATTAGATATGTTTATGTCCTGGGAATTAATTTTTTTACTTACAACCTCATGCTAATCACATTAGCTCAATCGTCCCGCAGGGAAGACAGATCCCGTAGAGATTAAGGGCATGTAAGTAAGCATTTCACTTTAAGGTCTACTTCACCTGTTGTATTCGGCGCATGTGACAAACACAATTTGATTTGTTCCGGTTGTGTAGGTTTATTGATTTCGTGTGTATGGCGTAGCCATATAGCCTATGGGCTGCACAGACCGTAACATAATTCAACTCAAAATAGGCCATTCTATTCTTCTGAAAATACATTTTCAAATCACATTTTATTTGTCACATGCGCTGAATACAACAGGTGTAGACCTTACAGTGAAATGCTTACTTACGAGCCCCTAACCGACAGTGCAGTTTAAAAAAAACATGGATAAGAGATAAAAAATAACAAGTAATTAAAGAGGAGCAGTAAAAATTAACATTATATACAGGGGGTGCCGGTACAGAGTCAATGTGCAGGGGCACCGGTTAGTTGAGGTAGAATGTACATGAAGGTAGAGTTAATTAAAGTGACTATTCATAGATGACAACAGAGAGTGGCAGTGGTGTGGTGTGGAGAGGGGGGGGGGTGGATAGTCTGGGTAGCTATTTGACTATGGCTTGGGGGTAGAAGCTGTTCAGAAGCCTCTTGGACCTAGACTTGGCACTCCGGTACCGCTTGCCATGTGGTAGCTGAGAGAACACTATGACTAGGGTGACTGGGGTCTTTGACAATTTTCAGGGCCTTCCTCTGGCACCGCCTGGTATATATTTTTGGAATAGAAGAGACTGATTTTAGTTGTCATACTTCCAAGGACACAAAGGGCACATTCGAGTGGATCAATTTTATCAAGATGGTCACTGCCCTTTCAAAGTGTAGGATAAAAATGCTGATCAAAGATCATGACGTTTTAACTGTAGTGGACTGCTTCTGCAGTTGCTTTTCACCCATTTCATCCTGCAGACATCACCTGCATTGTGGGAGGCTCTATTCTGCCATACAAAGGCAAAGTGCAGTAACTACGTAAAAAAATGACGACCTGCAAAATCTGACTTTAAAGTATTTTTCTAGAAAGGAATTTCTTGTACTTCATATATATACTTTGCTGTGATTCATATATACAGTGGATATACTGTACACTGAGTGTACAGAACATTAAGAACCCCTTCCTAATATTGAGTCAGAACAGCCCCAATTCGTCGGGGCATGGACTCTACAAGGTGTCAAACGTTTCACAGGGATGTTGGCCCATGTTGATGCCAATGCTTCCCACAGTTGTCAAGTTGGCTGGATGTCCTTTGGGTGGTGGACCATTCTTGATACACACGGGAAACTGTTGAGCGTGAAAAACCCAGCAGTGTTATAGTTCTTGACACAAAACTAGTGCGCCTGGCACCTACTCCCATACCCTATTTAAAGGCACTTAAATGTTGTCTTGTCCATTCACCCTCTGAATAGCACACATACACAATCCATGTCTCAATTGTCTCACGGCTTAGGAATCCGTCTTTAACCTGTCTCCTCCCCTTTATCTACACTGATTGAAGTGAATTTAACAAGTGACATCAATAAGGGATCATAGCTTTCACCTGGATTCACCTGGTCAGTCTATATTATGGAAAGAGAGTTCATAATGTTTTGTACACTCAGTGTCTATACAAATGAATGTGATATTTGAGGCTCTCTTACTAACTGATTGTACAATGTAGGCCTACACACATTAATTCAGTTTTAGCGTATGATGTCTATTTGGACGTTCTAAAGAAAAACGTTTAAACAATGGCCTTGTTGATCTGAGCCTTGCTGTTGGAAAACCACATTAGTGTCCGACTTTCGGCTGTTGCAGATCCAACTTCACACCTCGACTTTCGTCTACAGTCCGTTGCTTTCGCCTTACCCAACAAACGCGCCCAAACACTTGGATCTTTCATAGCGAGCTAGGGAGGGACAGAGAGAGAGGGGGGGACACAGTATAGGCAGGTTGGCCACTAGGCAGACAGTCAGAACCGTGCACTAGGCCTATCTATCGGCAATCAAATGCTGTATCTCGCAATGGAGTGCTGTATTTCACCATTTCTAGGCTTGCAATGTAACACAACTTCAGTAGAGCAGAGAAATTGGAAAATCATCATAGAAATAGGTTAGATATGGAAGAGCCATCTTCTCTGTGATTTTAATTTTATTTTTGAAAAGTTTTCCTTTAGGGATTTTTTTGTTAAGGATCCCAATTTCGTTCACACCCGTATTAGCTAGCCGTAGACATGGTCCGATGAGGGCCGGTCTGTACTGTGTACATGTACGTGTTTGTGTGTGTCAGAGATGGAAAGAAAGAGTGAGAGATGGCTCCCTCTCTGGTGGAATGGTATCAGTTATGAAGTGGAGGCTGGTATGCAAGAGCGCGATGCGGAGATCTTGAGCACATAACACTGAGTAATGGCCCTTACACCAGATGTGGCTCTGTCCCTCCTTCCCCTCTGCAGTCATCCACCTCTCCTCTCCATAAGCAACAGTTATTTGTCAGATTCTCAGAGCTCCCTCTTAGGCTTACAGTCCCAGCAGCTGCTATTTGAACCACAGAATGCAGCCATGGGAAAAGAGAGCTCCATTGATCATCCTTATCAGATGTCAGGAACCTTCAAGCTGGTAATGCAGCCAGCAGTACATTGTCAGGGTATAGCTGCCTCTAAACCTCCCTTCACTAACCCACCAGTACTAAATCCTCTCACCTGTGGTAAAACCCCTTCAGTTGCCCACTTTCATTTTTATGTCACATTTTTTCTTCCCTGGACTCTAGTATTTGTTTTCAGCTGCAGCATCAATAGAGGTGGGTTTTGTTCTTAGGCAGGGCTGGAACAATGAGAACATTACGTGGTAGTGTAACAGAGTTGGGCTGCAAGGCCACCTCTTGTTGGCTCTGTGGTTTTGTTGTAACCTCCTGTGACTGGAGGTGGTGATGTTCTAGCTACTAATCACATTTTCAGCCACAGCAGAGCAGAGAAAGGCAGAGTCTGGGCTTCTTCACTCAGATAGGAAGACTAACATATGGAGAGGGAGGTGTAGCCTATTCAATAATAATGTACAGTATGTATATATTGAGATGGAGAAAAGACTACATTACTTAGTCCTTTAAAGGTGCAATAAGTTGTAGTTTCACTCTGTAGGTTCTCTCAGACTTTGTCTACGTAGCAGGGAGTGATTGGGCAATGACTGCTATGTAGAAAATGTATTTAACTATTTTATTTACACCTTTTTTTTTTACATTGAACAAATCATTCATCTTTATCCAGCTAGTAAGTTTTTGTCTGGATTGTTTTCCACTCCCACCCCCCTTCCCTCCATGGCGTATGGGTGGAAGTTCGACTAATATTGGATGAACTATGGTCTAGCTTTTTCCCTGGCTGGCATGATCAGTGTGGAAGTATTGAGTCTCACGAAGCAATCTGGCAGGTAAAGGAATGTGTGTCACTGAACACCATAAATAAATATTCAGATGAGGAGGAATAAGGCTCCACCTCAGCCAAATTCATTTAACCTGTCTGGGAACGGGGTTCTGCTAGCGGGCGTTTGTTAGGGCGTTTGGTAAACAAATCCAAACGCGCATTCGGTAAACAAATCCAAATGCGCGTTCAGGTCAAGCCGAACAAAGAAGGACCATTCTGATCCATGCCAGACTTGACATAGCATTATAAGGGGAACACATTGTTGCTCTCCTGACGCATGTGGATTTGTAATGAAATTAGAGGTCGACCGATTAATCGGAATGGACGATTAATTAGGGCCGATTTCAAGTTTTCATAACAATCGGAAATCTGTATTTAAAAAATAAATAATAATAATTACACCTTTATTTAACTAGGCAGGTCAGTTAAGAACACATTCTTATTTTCAATGTCGGCCTAGGAATGGTGGGTTTAACTGCCTAGTTCAGGGGCAGAATGACAGATTTTTACCTTGTCAGCTCAGGGATTCAATCTTGCAACCTTACGGTTAACTAGTCCAACGCTCTAACCACCTGCCTCTCATTGCACTCCACGAGGAGCCTGCCTGTTACGCGAATGCAGTAAGAAGCCAAGGTAAGTTGCTAGCTAGCATTAAACTTATCTTATAAAAAACAATCAATCAATCATATTCACTAGTTAACTACACATGGTTGATGATATTACTAGTTTATCTAGCATGTCCTACGTTGCATATAATCGGTGCGCATTCGCGAAAAAGGACTGTCGTTGCTCCAACGTGTCTTTGGACGCTGTGTTAACAACCCTCCAGGCAAGCTTCAATGCCATACAACTCTCCTTCCGTGGCCTCCAATTGCTCTTAAATACAAGTAAAACTAAATGCATGCTCTTCAACCGATCGCTACCTGCACCTACCCGCCTGTCCAACATCACTACTCTGGACGGCTCTGACTTAGAATACGTGGACAACTACAAATACTTAGGTGTCTGGTTAGACTGTAAACTCTCCTTCCAGACCCATATCAAACATCTCCAATCTAAAGTTAAATCTAGAATTGGCTTCCTATTTCGCAACAAAGCATCCTTCACTCATGCTGCCAAACATACCCTTGTAAAACTGACCATCCTACCAATCCTCGACTTTGGCGATGTCATTTACAAAATAGCCTCCAATACCCTAATCAACAAATTGGATGCAGTCTATCACAGTGCAATCCGTTTTGTCACCAAAGCCCCATATACTACCCACCATTGCGATCTGTACGCTCTCGTTGGCTGGCCCTCGCTTCATACTTGTCGCCAAACCCACTGGCTCCATGTCATCTACAAGGCCCTGCTAGGTAAAGTCCCCCCTTATCTCAGCTCGCTGGTCACCATAGCATCTCCCACCTGTAGCACACGCTCCAGCAGGTATATCTGTCTAGTCACCCCCAAAACCAATTCTTTCTTTGGCCACCTCTCCTTCCAGTTCTCTGCTGCCAATGACTGGAACGAACTACAAAAATCTCTGAAACTGGAAACACTTATCTCCCTCACTAGCTTTAAGCACCAACTGTCAGAGCATCTTACAGATTACTGCACCTGTACATAGCCCACCTATAATTTAGCCCAAACAACTACCTCTTTCCCAACTGTATTTAATTAATTTATTTATTTTGCTCCTTTGCACCCCATTATTTTTATTTCTACTTTGCACATTCTTCCATTGCAAAACTACCATTCCAGTGTTTTACTTGCTATATTGTATTTACTTTGCCACCATGGCCTTTTTTGCCTTTACCTCCCTTCTCACCTAATTTGCTCACATTGTATATAGACTTGTTTATACTGTATTATTGACTGTATGTTTGTTTTACTCCATGTGTAACTCTGTGTCGTTGTATGTGTCGAACTGCTTTGCTTTATCTTGGCCAGGTCGCAATTGTAAATGAGAACTTGTTCTCAACTTGCCTACCTGGTTAAATAAAGGTGAAATAAAATAAAAAATAAAATAAATGTACCTAAACATCAATGCCTTTCTTAAAATCAATAAACAGAAGTATATATTTTTAAACCTGCATATTTAGCCTAAAAGAAATCCAGGTTAGCAGGCAATATTAACCAAGTGAAATTGTCACTTCTCTTGCGTTCATTGCACGCAGAGTCAGGGTATATGCAACAGTTTGGGCTGCCTGGCTCGTTGCGAACTAATTTGCCAGAATTTTATGTAATTATGACATAACATTGAAGGTTGTGCAATGTAACAGGAATATTTAGACTTTAGGAATGCCACCCGTTAGATTGAAATATGGATCCGTATTTTCTGAAAGAAGAAATGTTTTGTTTTCGAGATGATAGTTTCCGGATTCGACCATATTAATGACCTACGGCTCGTATTTCTGTGTGTTATTATGTTATAATTAAGTCTATGATTTGATAGAGCAGTCTGACTGAGCGATGGTAGGCAGCAGCAGGCTTGTAAGCATTCATTCAAACAGCAATTTTGTGCGTTTTGCCAGCAGCTATTCGCAATACTTCCAGCCTATCAACTCCCGAGATTAGGCTGGTGTAACCGATGTGAAATGGCTAGCTAGTTAGCGAGGTGCGTGCCAGTAGCGTTTCAACCGTCACTCGCTCTGAGACTTGGAGTAGTTGTTCCCCTTACTCTGCATGGGTAATTCTGCTTCGAGGGTGGCTGTTGTCGTTGTGTTCTTGGTTCGAGCCCAGGTAGGAGCGATGAGAGGGACGGAAGCTATACTGATACACTGGCAATAGTAAAGTGCCTATAAGAACATCCAATAGTCAAAGGTATAGAGAAAAATAGTCCTATAATTCCTATAGTAACTACAACCTAAAACTTCTTACCTGGGAATATTGAAGACTCGTGTTAAAAGGAACCACCAGCTTTCATATGTTCTCATGTTCTGAGCAAGGAACTTAAATGTTAGCTTTCTTACATGGCACATATTGCACTTTTACTTTCTTCTCCAACTTTTTTTTGCATTATTTAAATCAAATTGAACATGTTTCATTATTTATTTGAGGGTAAATTGATTTTATTGATGAATTATATTACTGTTTATTCAGTATTGTTGTAATTGTCATTATTACAAATAAAAAAAATCGGCATCGGGTTTTTTTGGTAATCCAATAATCGGTATCGGGTTTTTTGGTAATCCAATAATCGGTATCGGGGTTTTTTGGTAATCCAATAATCGGTATCGGGGTTTTTTGGTAATCCAATAATCGGTATCGGTAACGGCGTTAAAAAAAAATCATAATCGGTCGACCTCTAAATGAAATATCTTTCATATCGAGGGAACAGCCTGCTCGATTCCTGATAATAATAACTGTAGCCATCAGCCTTCCTCTCTTGCTCTCTATCTCTCTGTCTCTATCTCTCTCTGTCTCTACCTAACTGACCCGTGGGATTAATCCACCTCTCTGACCACATAAACAGCTTTCTGCTTTCTCGCTCTCCATCCATCCAGTGTAACTTTTTATCCTCATCCTTATTGTTAGGCATCTAACACGAGTTTCAGTGGGATTGTTTTAGCAGATATGTTAATTAAGTGTAGTGGTTCTCTGGCAGCCCGATGGTTGGGCCACAGTACAACTCTCCTCAGCTTGATTTATGCCTGGCCTCAAGGACAATCCGCTCGTGCATTGTGGCAGGGCATTACAGCCAAGCCGCCGCATTGGCAGCAAAAAAAGGAATGCAATTTACGGTTATCGGGAAAGACATGATCTTACCCCCATCTTCTTCAGTTAACATTTCAATCAGAATGTCCCAATTTGATTAATACGTGTTTAACAAGAGCCCACTGTGATTGTCGTCAAGTGTGTTTGTGTTAGGGGACATCTAAGAACGTTATGCTTCTCCATAACTAAGTAGATCCACTTGGCTGCTTTGTCACATTCGTTCGGGAGAAGAGAGGACAAGTGTTCTTTAAATGCCTACCTTGAGACTGAATATTCATCCTGACCTTTAAGAGGCTTTTTAGTGAGAAGTGCTAACAGTGTTCATTATACAGGTATTTTTATATTACATCAGCAGTTTTACCTTTAAGAGGTCTTGATGAATGTTTCAAGACTGCTGGCACATCCTTGTATGCCATGGGTTGTACTTATGTTAACTATTGTTGTACACAACATTTGCTAAGTCACACAATGTAGGCTACAAGCGTATTATAACTGGAGCACACCAATTCTGCTCCTGGAGGTATGTTGGGTGTGCAGGCTTCTGTTCCAGCCCAGCACTAAAACCCCTGATTCAACTGATCAAACCTAATGAGTTGATAATAATGTGTATTATTGCTGGGCTGGAATAAAGGTCTGCTCACCCAGTAGATCAGGGAGTGGAGCATGGTTGGCCACCTCTGTATGGACTTTTTAAAATTCTACTTATGCATTAGTAATAATAGCCTAGTTACTAAGATGTCTAACATTTACGAACAAGTTAGCTTATTTGTACATTTTGAAATGATATGTTGATTCATTAAAAGTGGATTCATTGAAGTGAAGTGTTTAAACTTGTTTTAATTGTTAACTTAACTATTATTCCGAATTAACTACTGTCAATGTTCATTATTCACAGATCACAATTCTGAAATAAAAAGGGGTGAGGGGGATCCGTAATGTTAATCTCAAATGAACAGGACCTTTTTGTTCAGTTGTGAGCTCTCCAGTCTGTTTGACTTGACTGTCATTCTGTCCCAGGATATCAGCCATGTGAACCCATTTTGCAACTGATCTTAACGATCTGCATCACCAAGGCAGCCATAGACCTATTATATGATGGTATTGGTAGCTTATGGTCATGTGCAATGCCCCCTTATCGTTGTACATCTGAAGCAGAGAATAGCTCAACTCATCATTGTTTGCATATTGTTGAACTAGCTATACAATATGTTCTCAATTTAAAATGATACCAGTAGATCATGTATATGAGGCTAACCATAAGCCACATTTTCTACATGGTTTTTCTAACATATTAAATGAACCCTTGTATTCATGGTACAGTACTATACATTACAATAAGGAGCTGGCAATTTCTGTCACGGCCTACACACAATACCCCATAAAGTCAAATTGGAATTATGTTTTTAGACATTATTACAAATTAATAAAAAATGAAATGCTGAACTGTCTTGAGTCAAGTATTTAACCACTTTTGTTATGGCAAGCCTAAATAAGTTCAGGAGTAAAAATGTTTGAATGACTACATCATCTCTGTACCCCACACAAACAATTATCTCTAAGGTTCCTCAGTCGAAGTGATTTTCAAACACAGATTCAACCAGAAAGACGAGGGAGGTTTCCCAACGCCTCACATAGAAGGGCACCTATTGGTAGATGGGGAAAAAGGAAAAAAACAGACATTGAATAAGGCTTTGAGAATGTTGAAGTAAGAAACCACTCAGGGATTTCACCATGAGGCCAATGGTGACTTTAAAACAGTTAGAGAGTTTAATGGCTGTGATAGGAGAAATCTGAGGATGGATCAACAACATTGTCGTTACTCCACAATACTAACCTAAATGACAGTGAAAAGAAGGAATCCTGTACATCATTTTTTTTAAATCCAAAACATGCATCCGGTTTGCAACAAGACACTAAAGTCAAACTGCAAAAAGAATTCACTTCATATCCTGAATACACATTGTTATGTTTGGGGAAAATCCAACACAACACATCACTGAGTACCACTTCATGTTGGCTGCATCATGTAATGGGTTTGCTTGTCATCGGCAAGGACTAAGGAGTAGAGCTAAGTACAGGCAAAATCCTAGAAGAAAACCTGCTTTAGTCTGCTTTCCAACAGACACTGGGAGATGAATTCACCTTTCAGCTGGACAATAACCTAAAACACAAGGCCTAATACACACTGTAGTTGCTGACCAAGACAATTAGTGGCCCAGTTACAGTTTTGACTTAAATCGGCTTGAAAATCTATTGCAAGACTTAAATGTCTGTCAAGCAATGACCAACAGCGAGCTTAAAGAATGTTAAGAATAATGGGCAAATATTGTCCAATCCAGGTGAGCAAAGCTCCTAGAGATTTATCCAGAAAGACTCAACAGCTCTAGTCGCTGCCAAAGGTCACTCTGACATGTATTGACTTAGGGGTGTGAATACTTATGTAAATACTTATGAATGCTTATGTATTTTATTTTCTATAGATTTGCAACATTTTCAAAAAACATGTTTACACTTTGTCATTATAGGCTACTGTGTAGATGCGTTAGAAAAAACTAACAACAAAATGTGAAGTCAAGGGGTATAAATACTTTTGTAAGGTACTGTAGATGTCAGGGATGAGTATCAGTACAGTAGAGTTCCCTTTAGTGAGAGAATATGGAGGAGGACAAGAGGAAGGAGAAAAGAATGTGAAGGTGTTGAAAGCAAAGGCAGAGAGAGTGAGTGGGATATCTGTTCATCCTGGGCTGCTGCGGAGTCTCACGTGCCGCATAAATACACACACACACTCTTCCGGGATCACTGTCTCACTCTCTGGACAGCCAGCCTGCTGCTCACACCACTCACTCCCCCAACACTGCGACAGGAAGAAGAATATAAAGGCCGTGTAAAGTTGTGTATAATTCCAAATGTTGGTTTCTGTAACTAAATAGCTTCTTGACACTAATTACTTTTAGCTGTTGATAATGCAGCCGGCCCAAATCCCCTGGAATGGCGGCTATTTAATTAGGAGCAAAATGGTTGAATAAATGAAAAGCCAGTGGCTGCGTGCGTCCCCTGCGGTGCAGTAGTTAACTGGGTCTCAACTCTTCCAGCCCAACTACTGCCCTCCTTCCTAGTGCCATTGAGAAGCCTCTACCATGGGACAGTCTGATTCTGTTGCCAAATGTTTTGCAACAAAAACTATAGTTTCTATTGAACAAATTCAGGTAGGTCTCTCCCTGTTTCATTTAGTTCCTAGAGTAAACGGTAATTGCTTTACATTACAAAAATGTTTTTCAACAGAGAAAATGTTTTGCAACGGAATCCGACTAATGAATACACCCCAGTTGAGTTAACCTCTGGGTTTATTTAACCCCCAGGGTTTTAGTGCCTTAGTGCTGTAAATAAAACTATCTCTCCATGACAGATTGGACATTGACAGGCTGTTCTATCCCGTGTTCCATAGCAGATGAGTGGATGAGGCTGAGGTCAAGGGCATCTCCCTCTCACCTTCTCTCCCTGGCCATCTGAGGGATTCAGACCATCTCTGTCTACCTACAGCCTCCAGTCATGTTTGACCCCTATGTGCATCAGAGCACACCAGGCCTGCAGCTATTGCCCCTACAGATCAACCACACCAACATTAACAAAGCTACACTAGCTTTTGCAAAACTCACTTCAAAGGAATTTGAAGAAAAACAGCCATGACATCAATAGAAAATGACTGATGTCACTCTGACTCAAATGCGTAATGATTATTTAAGGCAGTGAGTTTCTTTTTTCCACTGGCATTACGTTGATGTTTTGCTATTTTTCTAGCATAATTAAGCCAGTTCAATTACACACACACACACACACACACACACACACACCCTTCCTTCCTTCCTCATCTGTGTGCTCTGCTGAGTGGTGCCTTAGACAGCAGGGGTTCCATACGCTGCTCACACCCACTTCACAGGGTCGGTGAAATATTACTGCATTTCCCAGGTAGCACAATGCATGAATACGCACACAACACCACTCCACTGAATAATCCTTAATGTTAACTTTACTTCTCTTGCTGCCTGAAGCCCATGGGGGAGAGAGCTGTTCAACCTTCCCAAGTTCTCTCACGTCACCCCGCTCCTCTGCTCTCTCCACTGGCTTCCAGTTGAAGCTCGCATCCGCTACAAGACCATGGTGCTTGCCTACGGAGCTGTGACCACCTCAGTACCTCCAGGCTCTGATCAGGCCCTACACCCAAACAAGGGCACTGCGTTCATCCACCTCTGGCCTGCTCGCCTCCCTACCACTGAGGAAGTACAGTTCCCGCTCAGCCCAGTCAAAACTGTTCGCTGCTCTGGCCCCCCAATGGTGGAACAAACTCCCTCACGACGCCAGGACAGCGGAGTCAATCACCACCTTCCGGAGACACCTGAAACCCCACCTCTTTAAGGAATACCTAGGATAGGATAAAGTAATCCTTCTCACCCCCCCTTAAAATATTTAGATGCACTATTGTAAAGTGGCTGTTCCACTGGATGTCATAAGGTGAATGCACCAATTTGTAAGTCGCTCTGGATAAGAGCGTCTGCTAAATGACTTAAATGTAAATGTAATGTAAATGAGAGAGCTAGGGATGGGAGAGAGAGAGAGCTAGGGATGTGGGGAAGGAGAGCGAGAGCTAGGGATGGGGGAGAGAGAGCCAGGGATGGGGGAGAGAGAGAGCTAGGGATGGGAGAGAGAGAGTTAGGGATGGGGGAGAGAGAGTTAGGGATGGGGGAGAGAGAGCTAGGGATGGGGAAGAGAGAGCTAGGGATGGGGGAGAGCTAGGATTAGGGTTGGGGGACAGAGAGCTAGGGATGGGGGAGAGAGCTAGGGATGGGGGAGAGAGCTAGGGTTGAGGGGGAGAGAGAGAGAGAGAGCAAGGGATGGGGGAGAGAGAGCTAGGGATGGGGAGAGAGAGAGCTAGGGATGGGGGAGAGAGAGCTAGGGATGGGGGAGAGAGAGCTAGGGATGGGGGGAGAGAGAGCTAGGGATGGGGGAGAGAGAGCTAGGGATGGGGGAGAGAGAGCTAGGGATGGGGGAGAGAGAGCTAGAGATGGGGGAGAGAGAGCTAGGGATGGGGGAGAGAGAGCTAGGGTTGGGGGAAGAGAGAGCTAGGGTTGGGGGAAGAGAGAGCTAGGGTTGGGGGAAGAGAGAGCTAGGGTTGGGGGAGAGAGAGCTAGGGATGGGGGAGAGAGAGAGCTAGGGATGGGGAGAGAGAGAGCTAGGGATGGGGGAGAGAGAGAGAGAACTAGGGATGGGGAGAGAAAGAGCTAGGGATGGGGGAGAGAGAGCTAGGGATGGGGAGAGAGAGCTAGGGATGGGGGAGAGAGAGTTAGGGTTGGGGGAGAGAGAGCTAGGGATGAGGGGAGAGAAAGTTAGGGTTGAGGGGGAGAGAGAGCTAGAGAGAGAACTAGGGGTGGGGGAGAGAGAGCTAGGATGGGGGAGAGAGAGCTAGGGATGGGGGAGAGAGAGCTAGGGATGGGGGAAGGAGAGCTAGGGATGGGGGGAGAGAGAGCTAGGGATGGGGAGAGGAGCGAGAGCTAGGGATGGGGGAGAGAGAGCTAGGGAGAGCTAGGGATGGGAGAGAGAGAGCTAGGGATGGGGGAAGAGAGCTAGGGATGGGGGAGAGAGAGCTAGGGATGGGGAGAGAGAGCTAGGGATGGGGAGAGAGATCTAGGGATGGGGGAGAGAGAGCTAGGGATGGGGGGAGAGAGAGCTAGGGATGGGGGAGAGAGAGAGCTAGGGATGGGGGAGAGAGAGTTAGGGATGGGGGAGAGAGAGCTAGGGATGGGGGAGAGAGAGTAGGGATGGGGGAGAGAGCTAGGGATGGGGGAGAGAGAGCTAGGGATGGGGGAGAGAGAGCTAGGGATGGGGAGAGAGAGCTAGGGATGGGGGAGAGAGAGAACTAGGGATGGGGGACAGAGAGCTAGGGATGGGGGAGAGAGCTAGGGATGGGGGAGAGAGAGCTAGGGATGGGGGAGAGAGCTAGGGGAGAGAGAGCTAGGGATGGGGGAGAGAGAGCTAGGGTTGGGGGAAGAGAGAGCTAGGGATGGGGGAGAGAGAGCTAGGGATGGGGGAGAGAGAGCTAGGGATGGGGTGAGAGAGAGCAAGGGATGGGGTGAGAGAGAGCAGGGATGGGGTGAGAGAGAGCAAGGGATGGTGGGAGAGAGAGCTAGGATGGGGGAGAGAGAGCTAGGGATGGGGGAGAGAGAGATAGGGAGAGCTAGGTATGGGGGAGAGAGAGCTAGGGATGGGGGAGAGAGAGCTAGGGTTGGGGGAGAGAGAGCTAGGGATGGGGGGAGAGAAATTAGGGATGGGGGGAGAGAGCTAGAGAGAGAACTAGGGATGGGGAGAGAGAGAGCTAGGGTTGGGGGGAGAGAGAGCTAGGGATGGGGGAGAGAGAGCTAGGGATGGGGGAGAGAGAGCTAGGGATGGGGGAGAGAGAGCTAGGGATGGGGGAGAGAGGGCTAGGGATGGGGGAGAGAGGGCTAGGGATGGGGGAGAGAGCTAGGGATGGGGAGAGAGAGTTAGGGAGGGGAGAGAGAGCTAGGGATGGGGGAGAGAGAGCTAGGATGGGGAGAGAGAGCTAGGATGGGGAGAGAGAGCTAGGGATGGGGGAGAGAGAGCTAGGGATGGGGGAGAGAGGGCTAGGGATGGGGAGAGAGTTAGGGTTGGGGGACAGAGAGCTAGGGATGGGGGGAGAGAGCTAGGGATGGGGAGAGAAAGTTATGGTTGAGGGAGAGAGAGCTAGGGGGGGAGAGAGAGCTATGGATGGGGGAGAGAGAGCTAGGGATGGGGGAGAGAGCTAGAGAGAGAGCTAGAGATGGGGGAGAGAGAGCTAGGGTTAGGGGAAGAGAGAGCTAGGGTTGGGGGAGAGAGAGCTAGGGATGGGGGAGAGAGAGCTAGGGATGGGGGAGAGAGAGAGCAAGGGATGGGGTGAGAGAGAGCAAGGGATGGGGTGAGAGAGAGCAAGGGATGGGGTGAGAGAGAGCTAGGGATGGGGGAGAGAGAGAGATGGGGAGAGAGAGCTAGGGATGGGGAGAGAGAGGATAGGGGGAGAGAGCTAGGGATGGGGGAGAGAGAGTTAGGGTTGGGGGAGAGAGAGTTAGGGTTGGGGGAGAGAGAGTTAGGGTTGGGGGAGAGAGAGCTAGGGATGGGGGAGAGAAATTTAGGGTTGAGGGGAGAGAGCTAGCTAGAGAGAGAACTAGGATGGGGAGAGAGAGCTAGGGTTGGGGGAGAGAGAGCTAGGGTTGGGGGGAGAGAGAGCTAGGGATGGGGGGAGAGAGAGCTAGGGATGGGGGGGAGAGAGAGCTAGGGATGGGGGAGAGAGAGCTAGGGATGGGGAGAGAGAGCTAGGGATAGGGGAGAGAGCTAGGGATGGGGGGGAGAGAGAGCTAGGGATGGGGGAGAGACAGCTAGGGATGGGGGAGAGAGAGCTAGGGATGGGGGAGAGAGAGCTAGGGATGGGGAGAGAGAGAGCAAGGGATGGGGGAGAGAGAGCTAGGGATGGGGTGAGAGAGGGTTGAGGGAGAGAGAGCTAGGGATGGGGGAGAGAGAGCTAGAGAGAGAGCTAGGGATGGGGGAGAGAGAGCTAGGATGGGGAGAGAGAGTTAGGGTTGGGGGAGAGAGAGTTAGGGTTGGGGGGAGAGAGAGCTAGGGATGGGGGGAGAGAGAGTTAGGGGGATGGGGGAGAGAGAGCAAGGGATGGGGGAGAGAGAGTTAGGGATGGGGGGAGAGAGAGCAAGGGATGGGGGAGAGAGCTAGGGATGGGGGAGAGAGAGCTAGGGATGGGGGAGGAGAGGGAGAGAGAGCTAGGATGGGGGAGAGAGAGCTAGAGAGAGAGCTAGGGATGGGGGAGAGAGAGCTAGGGATGGGGGAGAGAGAGCTAGGGATGGGGGAGAGAGAGCTAGGGATGGGGGAGAGAGCTAGGGAGAGAGCTAGGGATGGGGAGAGAGAGCTAGGGATGGGGGAGAGAGAGCTAGGGATGGGGGAGAGAGAGCTAGAGAGAGAGCTAGGGATGGGGGAGAGAGAGCTAGGGATGGGGGGAGAGAGAGCTAGGGATGGGGGAGAGAGAGCTAGGGATGGGGAGAGAGAGCTAGGGATGGGGGAGAGAGAGCTAGGGATGGGGGAGAGAGAGCTAGGGATGGGGAGAGAGAGCTAGAGAGAGAGCTAGGGATGGGGGAGAGAGAGCTAGGATGGGGGAGAGAGAGCTAGGGATGGGGAGAGAGAGCTAGGGATGGGGAGAGAGAGCTAGAGAGAGAGCTAGGGCTTGGGGGAGAGGGCTGGAGAGAGAGCTAGGGATGGGGGAGAGAGAGCTAGAGAGAGCTAGGGATGGGGGAGAGAGAGCTAGGGATGGGGGAGAGGGAGCTAGGGATGGGGGGAGAGAGAGCTAGGGATGGGGAGAGAGAGCTAGGGATGGGGGAGAGAGAGTTAGGGTGAGGGGGAGAGAGAGCTAGGGATGGGGGAGAGATAGCTAGGGATGGGGGAGAGAGACCTAGGGATGGGGGGAGAGAGAGCTAGGGATGGGGGAGAGAGAGTAGAGAGAGAGCTAGGGATGGGGGAGAGAGAGCTAGGGATGGGGGAGAGAGAGCTAGGATGGGGGAGAGAGAGCTAGTGTTGGGGGAGAGAGAGCTAGGGATGGGGGAGGGAGGCTTAGGGATTGAGGGGAGAGAGAGCTAGGGATGGGGGAGGGGGAGAGACTTAGGGATGGAGGGGAGAGAGAGCTAGGGATGGGGGAGAGAGAGAGAGTTAGGGTTGAGGGGAGAGAGAGCTAGGGTATGGGGAGAGAGAGCTAGGATGGTGGAGAGAGAGCTAGGGATGGGGGGAGAGAGAGCTAGAGAGAGAGCTAGGGATGGGGAGAGAGAGCTAGGGATGGGGGAGCTAGAGAGAGCTAGGGATGGGGAGAGAGAGCTAGGGATGGGGGAGAGAGAGCTAGGGATGGGGGGAGAGAGAGCTAGAGAGAGAGCTAGGGATGGGGGAGAGAGAGCTAGAGAGAGCTAGGGATGGGGGAGAGAGCTAGGGTTGGGGGGAGAGAGAGCTAGGGATTGGGGGAGAGAGAGCTAGGGATGGGGGAGAGAGAGCTAGGGATGGGGGAGGATGGGGGAGAGAGAGCTAGGGATGGGGGAGAGAGAGAGAGCTAGGGATGGGGGGAGAGAGAGCTAGGGATGGGGAGAGAGAGAGCTAGGGATGGGGAGAGAGAGAGCTAGGGATGGGGGAGAGAGAGCTAGGGTTGGGGGGGAGAGAGCTAGGGATGGGGAGAGAGAGCTAGGGATGGGGAGAGAGAGCTAGGGATGGGGGAGAGAGAGCTAGGGATGGGGGAGAGAGAGCTAGGGATGGGGGAGAGAAGTTAGGGATGGGGGAGAGAGAGCTAGGGATGGGGAGGGAGCTAGAGAGAGAGCTAGGGATGGGGGAGAGAGCTAGGGATGGGGGAGAGAGAGTTAGGGATGGGGGAGAGAGAGCTTAGGGAGCTGGGGGAGAGAGAGAGCTAGGGATGGGGGGAGAGAGAGTTAGGGATGAGGGGAGAGAGCTAGGGATGGGGGAGAGAGAGTTAGGGATGAGGGGGAGAGAGAGCTAGGGATGGGGGGAGAGAGCTAGGGATGGGGGAGAGAGAGCTAGGGATGGGGGAGAGAGAGAGAGAGAGAGCTAGGGATGGGGGGAGGAGAGCTAGAGAGAGCTAGGGATGGGGGAGAGAGAGCTAGGGATGGGGGAGAGAGAGCTAGGGATGGTGGGAGAGAGAGCTAGGATGGGGGAGAGAGAGCTAGGGATGGGGGAGAGAGAGCTAGGGATGGGGGAGAGAGAGCTAGGGATGGGGGAGAGAGAGCAAGGGATGGGGGAGAGAGCTAGGGATGGGGGAGAGAGAGCTAGGGATGGGGAGAGAGAGATAGAGAGAGAGCTAGGGATGGGGGAGAGAGAGCTAGGGATGGGGGAGAGAGGGAGAGTTAGGGATGGGGGAGAGAGAGCTAGGGATGGGGGAGAGAAATTTAGGGTTGAGGGGAGAGAGCTAGAGAGAGAACTAGGGATGGGGAGAGAGAGCTAGGGTTGGGGGAGAGAGAGCTAGGGATGGGGGAGAGAGAGCTAGGGATGGGGGAGAGAGAGCTAGGGATGGGGGAGAGAGAGCTAGGGATGGGGAGAGAGAGCTAGGATGGGGAGGAGAGTTAGGGATGGGGGAGAGAGCTAGGGATGGGGGAGAGAAAGCTAGGGATGGGGGAGAGAGAGCTAGGGATGGGGGAGAGAGAGCTAGGGATGGGGGAGAGAGAGAGCTAGGGATGGGGAGAGAGAGCTAGGGATGGGGGAGAGAGAGCTAGGGATGGGGGAGAGGGCTAGGGATGGGGGAGAGAGAGCTAGGGATGGGGAGAGAGCTAGGATGGGGGAGAGAGCTAGGGATGGGGGAGAGAGAGCTAGGGATGGGGGGAGAGAGAGCTAGAGAGAGAGCTATGGATGGGGGAGAGAGAGCTAGGGATGGGGGAGAGAGCTAGAGAGAGAGCTAGGGATGGGGGAGAGAGAGCTAGGGATTAGGGAAGAGAGAGCTAGGGTGGGGGAGAGAGAGCTAGGGATGGGGGAGAGAGAGCTAGGGATGGGGTGAGAGAGAGCTAGGGATGGGGGAGAGAGAGCAAGGGATGGGGGAGAGAGAGCTTAGGGATGGGGGAGAGAGAGCTAGGGATGGTGGGAGAGAGAGATAGAGAGAGAGCTAGGGATGGGGGAGAGAGAGATAGAGAGAGAGCTAGGGATGGGGGAGAGAGAGTTAGGGTTGGGGGAGAGAGAGTTAGGGTTGGGGGAGAGAGAGCTAGGGATGGGGGGAGAGAGAGCTAGGGATGGGGAGAGAAATTTAGGCTGAGGGGGAGAGAGCTAGAGAGAGAACTAGGGATGGGGAGAGAGAGCTAGGGTTGGGGGAGAGAGAGCTAGGGTTGGGGGAGAGAGAGCTAGGGATGGGGGGAGAGAGAGCTAGGGATGGGGAGAGAGAGAGCTAGGGATGGGGGAGAGAGAGCTAGGATGGGGAGAGAGAGCTAGAGAGAGCTAGGGATGGGGAGAGAGATTTAGGGATGGGGGAGAGAGAGCTAGGGATGGGGGAGAGAGAGCTAGGGATGGGGGAGAGAGAGCTAGGGATGGGGAGAGAGAGAGCTAGGGATGGGGAGAGAGAGCTAGGGATGGGGGAGAGAAAGCTAGGGATGGGGGAGAGAGCTAGGGATGGGGGAGAGAGAGCTAGGAGAGAGAGCTAGGGATGGGGGAGAGAGAGCTAGGGATGGGGGAGAGAGAGTTAGGGTTGGGGGAGAGAGAGCTAGGGTTGGGGGAGAGAGAGCTAGGGATGGGGGGAGAGAGAGCTAGGGATGAGGGGGAGAGAGAGCTAGGGATGGGGGAGAGAGAGCTAGGGATGAGGGGGAGAGAGAGCTAGGGATGGGGGAGAGAGCTAGGATGGATGGGGAGAGAGAGCTAGGGATGGGGGAGAGAGAGCTAGAGAGAGAGCTAGGGATGGGGGAGAGAGCTAGAGAGAGCTAGGGATGGGGGAGAGAGCTAGGGATGGGTAGAGAGAGCTAGGATGGTGGGAGAGAGAGCTAGGGATGGGGGAGAGAGAGCTAGAGAGAGAGCTAGGGATGGGGGAGAGAGAGCTAGGGATGGGAGAGAGCTAGGGATGGGGGAGAGAGAGCTAGAGAGAGAGCTAGGGATGGGGAGAGAGAGAGCTAGGGTTGGGGGAGAGAGAGCTAGGGATTGGGGGAGAGAGAGCTAGGGATGGGGGAGAGAGAGCTAGGGATGGGGGGAGAGAGCTAGGGATGGGGGGAGAGAGAGCTAGGGATGTGGGGAGAGAGAGCTAGAGAGAGAGCTAGGGATGGGGGAGAGAGAGCTAGGGATGGGGAGAGAGAGCTAGGGATGGGGGGAGAGAGAGCTAGGGATGGGGGAGAGAGAGCTAGATGAGGAGAGCTAGGGATGGGGGGAGAGAGAGCTAGAGAGAGAGCTAGGGATGGGGGAGAGAGAGCTAGAGAGAGCTAGGGATGGGGGAGAGAGAGAGTAGGGTTGGGGGAGAGGGAGCTAGGGTGGGGGAGAGAGAGCTAGGGATGGGGAGAGAGAGCTAGGGATGGGGGAGAGAGAGTTAGGGTGAGGGGGAGAGAGAGCTAGGATGGGGGAGAGAGAGCTAGGGATGGGGGGAGAGAGACCTAGGGATGGGGGAGAGAGAGAGCTAGGGATGGGGGGAGAGAGCTAGAGAGAGAGCTAGGGATGGGGGAGAGAGCTAGGGATGGGGGAGAGAGAGCTATGGATGGGGGAGAGAGAGTTAGTGTTGGGGGAGAGAGAGCTAGGGATGGGGGAGGGAGGCTTAGGGTTGAGGGGAGAGAGAGCTAGGGATGGGGGGAGGGAGACTTAGGGTGGAGGGGGAGAGAGAGCTAGGGATGGGGGAGAGAGAGAGTTAGGGTTGAGGGGAGAGAGAGCTAGGTATGGGGGAGAGAGAGCTAGGGATGGTGGGAGAGAGAGGGAGGGGATGGGGGAGAGAGAGCTAGATGGGGGAGAGAGCTAGGATGGGGGAGAGAGAGCTAGGGATGGGGGAGAGAGCTAGGGATGGGGAGCTAGGGATGGGGAGAGAGAGCTAGGGATGGGGGAGAGAGAGCTAGAGAGAGAGCTAGGGATGGGGGAGAGAGAGCTAGAGAGAGCTAGGGATGGGGAGAGAGAGCTAGGGTTGGGGGAGAGAGAGCTAGGGTTGGGGGAGAGAGAGCTAGGGATGGGGGAGAGAGAGCTAGGATGAGGGAGAGAGAGAGAGAGAGCTATGGATGGGGGAGAGAGAGCTAGGGATGGGGGAGAGAGAGCTAGGGATGGGGAGAGAGAGCTAGGGATGGGGAGAGAGAGAGCTAGGGATGGGGGAGAGAGAGCTAGGGATGGGGGAGAGAGAGCTAGGGATGGGGGGAGAGAGCTAGGGATGGGGAGAGAGAGCTAGGGATGGGGAGAGAGAGAGCTAGGGATGGGGGGAGAGAGAGCTAGGGATGGGGGAGAGAGAGCTAGGGATGGGGGAGAGAGAAAGTTAGGGATGAGGGGAGAGAGCTAGGGATGGGGGAGAGAGAGCTAGAGAGAGAGCTAGGGATGGGGAGAGAGAGCTAGGGATGGGGGAGAGAGAGTTAGGGATGGGGGAGAGAGAGTTAGGGTTGGGGGAGAGAGAGCTAGGGATGGGGGAGAGAGAGCTAGGGTTGAGGGGGAGAGAGAGCTAGGGATGGGGGGAGAGAGAGTTAGGGTTGAGGGGGAGAGAGAGCAAGGGATGGGGGAGAGAGCTAGGGATGGGGGAGAGAGAGCTAGGGATGGGGGAGAGAGAGCTAGAGAGAGAGCTAGGGATGGGGGAGAGAGAGCTAGAGAGAGAGCTAGGGATGGGGGAGAGAGAGCTAGGGATGGGTAGAGAGAGCTAGGGATGGGGGAGAGAGAGCTAGGGATGGGGAGAGAGAGCTAGGGATGGGGAGAGAGCTAGGGATGGGGGAGAGAGCTAGAGAGAGAGCTAGGGATGGGGGAGAGAGAGCTTAGGGTTGGGGGAGAGAGAGCTAGGGATGGGGGAGAGAGAGCTAGGGATGGGGGAGAGAGAGCTAGGGATGGGGAGAGAGAGCTAGGGATGGGGGGAGAGAGAGCTAGGAGAGAGGGATGGGGGAGAGAGCTAGAGAGAGAGCTAGGGATGGGGAGAGAGAGCTAGGGGATGGGGGAGAGAGAGCTAGGGATGGGGGAGAGAGAGCTAGGGATGGGGGAGAGAGAGCTAGAGAGAGAGCTAGGGATGGGGGAGAGAGAGCTAGGAGAGAGCTGGGGGGGAGAGAGAGCTAGAGAGAGCTAGGGATGGGGGAGAGAGAGCTAGGGTTGGGGAGAGGGAGCTAGGGTTGGGGAGAGAGCTAGGGATGGGGGAGAGAGAGCTAGGGATGGGGAGAGAGAGTTAGGGATGAGGGGGAGAGAGAGCTAGGTTGGGGGAGAGATAGCTAGGGATGGGGGAGAGAGAGCTAGGGATGGGGGAGAGAGACCTAGGGATGGGGGGAGAGAGAGCTAGGGATGGGGGAGAGAGAGCTAGAGAGAGAGCTAGGGATGGGGAGAGAGAGCTAGGGATGGGGGAGAGAGAGCTAGGGATGGGGGAGAGAGAGTTAGTGTTGGGGGAGAGAGAGCTAGGGATGGGGAGGAGGCTTAGGGTTGAGGGGGAGAGAGAGCTAGGGATGGGGGGAGGGAGACTTAGGGTGGGGGGAGAGAGAGCTAGGGATGGGGGAGAGAGAGTTAGGGATTGAGGGGGAGAGAGAGCTAGGTATGGGGGAGAGAGAGCTAGGGATGGTGGGAGAGAGAGCTAGGGATGGGGGGGAGAGAGAGCTAGAGAGAGAGCTAGGGATGGGGGAGAGAGCTAGGGATGGGGGAGAGAGAGCTAGGAGGGGAGAGAGCTAGGGATGGGGGGAGAGAGAGCTAGAGAGAGAGCTAGGGATGGGGGAGAGAGAGCTAGAGAGAGCTAGGGATGGGGAGAGAGAGCTAGAGGTTGGGGGAGAGAGAGCTAGGGTTGGGGGAGAGAGAGCTAGGGATGGGGGAGAGAGAGCTAGGGATGGGGGAGAGAGAGCTAGAGAGAGAGCTAGGGATGGGGGAGAGAGAGCTAGAGAGAGCTAGGGATGGGGGAGAGAGAGCTAGGGTTGGGGGAGAGAGCTAGGGTTGGGGGAGAGAGAGCTAGGGATGGGGGAGAGAGAGCTAGGGATGGGGGAGAGAGAGCTAGAGAGAGAGCTAGGGATGGGGAGAGAGAGCTAGAGAGAGAGCTAGGGATGGGGGAGAGAGAGCTAGAGAGAGCTAGGTATGGGGGAGAGAGAGCTAGAGAGAGCTAGGGATAGGGGGAGAGAGCTAGGGTTGTGGGGAGAGAGAGCTAGGGATGGGGGAGAGAGAGCTAGGGATGGGGGAGAGAGAGTTAGGGTGAGGGGGAGAGAGAGCTAGGTTTGGGGGAGAGAGAGCTAGGGATGGGGGAGAGAGACCTAGGGATGGGGGAGAGAGAGCTAGGGATGGGGGAGAGAGCTAGGGATGGGGGAGAGAGAGCTAGAGAGAGAGCTAGGGATGGGGGAGAGAGAGCTAGAGAGAGCTAGGGATGGGGGAGGGAGAGAGAGAGAGCTAGGGATGGGGAGAGAGAGCTAGGGATGGGGGAGAGAGAGTTAGGGTTGGGGGAGAGAGAGCTAGGTTTGGGGGAGAGAGAGCTAGGGGATGGGGGAGCTAGAGAGCTAGGGATGGGGGAGAGAGAGAGAGAGAGCTAGGGATGGGGGAGAGAGAGCTAGGGATGGGGGGGAGAGAGCTAGGGATGGGGGAGAGAGAGCTAGGGATGGGGGAGAGAGAGCTAGAGAGAGAGCTAGGGATGGGGGAGAGAGAGAGCTAGGGTTGGGGGAGAGAGAGCTAGGGAGGGGGAGAGAGCTAGGGATGGGGGAGAGAGAGCTAGGGGGGGAGAGAGCTAGGGATGATGGGGGAGAGAGAGCTAGAGAGAGAGCTAGGGATGGGGGAGAGAGAGCTAGAGAGAGCTAGGGATGGGGGAGAGAGAGCTTAGGGATGGGGAGAGAGAGCTAGGGATGGGGGAGAGAGAGCTAGGGTTGAGGGGAGAGAGAGCTAGGGATGGGGGAGAGAGAGCTAGGGATGGGGGGGAGAGAGAGCTAGGGATGGGGGAGAGAGAGCTAGGGATGGGGGAGAGAGAGCTAGGGATGGGGGAGAGAGAGCTAGAGAGAGAGCTAGGGATGGGGGAGAGAGAGCTAGGAGAGAGCTAGGGATGGGGGAGAGAGAGCTAGGGTTGGGGGAGAGAGAGACTAGGGTGGGGGGAGAGAGCTAGGGATGGGGGAGAGAGAGCTAGGGATGGGGAGAGAGAGCTAGAGAGAGAGCTAGGGATGGGGGAGAGAGAGCTAGAGAGAGAGCTAGGGATGGGGAGAGAGAGCTAGAGAGAGAGCTAGGGATGGGGAGAGAGAGCTAGAGAGAGAGCTAGGGATGGGGAGAGAGCTAGAGAGAGCTAGGGATAGGGGAGAGAGAGAGCTAGGGTTGTGGGGAGAGAGAGCTAGGGTTGGGGGAGAGAGAGCTAGGGATGGGGGAGAGAGAGCTAGGGATGGGGGGAGAGAGTTAGGGTTGAGGGGAGAGAGAGCTAGGTTTGGGGGAGAGAGAGCTAGGGATGGGGGAGAGAGACCTAGGGATGGGGGAGAGAGAGCTAGGGATGGGGGAGAGAGAGCTAGGGATGGGGGAGAGAGCTAGGGATGGGGGAGAGAGAGCTAGGGATGGGGGGGAGAGTTAGAGAGAGAGAGCTAGGGATGGGGGAGAGAGCTAGGGATGAGAGAGCTAGGGATGGGGGAGAGAGAGCTAGAGAGAGAGCTAGGGATGGGGGGGAGAGAGAGCTAGGGTGGGGAGAGAGAGCTAGGGGTGGGGGAGAGAGAGCTAGGGATGGGGGAGAGAGAGTTAGGGTTGAGGGGAGAGAGAGCTAGGTTTGGGGGAGAGAGAGCTAGGGATGGGGAGAGAGACCTAGGGATGGGGGAGAGAGAGCTAGGGATGGGGAGAGAGAGCTAGGGATGGGGGAGAGAGAGCTAGGGATGGGGGAGAGAGCTAGGGATGGGGGAGAGAGAGCTAGAGAGAGAGCTAGGGATGGGGAGAGGAGAGAGAGCTAGGGATGGTGGGAGAGAGAGCTAGGGATGGGGGAGAGAGAGCTAGAGAGAGCTAGGATGGGGGAGAGAGAGAGCTAGGGATGGGGGGGAGAGAGCTAGGGATGGGGGGGAGAGAGAGCTAGAGAGAGAGAGCTAGGGATGGGGGGAGAGAGAGCTAGAGAGAGCTAGGGATGGGGAGAGAGAGCTAGGGTTGGGGGAGAGAGAGCTAGGGCTGGAGGGGAGAGAGAGCTAGGATGGGGGAGAGAGAGCTAGAGAGAGAGCTAGGGATGGGGAGAGAGAGCTAGAGAGAGAGCTAGGGATGGGGGAGAGAGAGCCAGAGAGAGAGCTAGGGATGGGGAGAGAGAGCTAGAGAGAGCTAGGGATAGGGGAGAGAGAGCTAGGGCTTGTGGGGAGAGAGCTAGGATTGTGGGGAGAGAGAGCTAGGGATGGGGAGAGAGAGAGCTAGGGATGGGGGAGAGAGAGCTAGGGATGGGGGAGAGAGAGTTAGTGTTGAGGGGAGAGAGAGCTAGGGATGGGGGAGAGAGAGTTAGAGAGAGAGCTGGGGATGGGGTAGAGAGAGCTAGAGAGAGCTAGAGATGGGGGGAGAGAAAGCTAGGGATGGGGGGAGAGAGAGCTAGGGGTTGGGGGAGAGAGCTAGGGTTGGGGGAGAGAGAACTAGGAATGGGGGAGAGAGAGCTAGGAATGGGGGAGAGAGAGCTAGGAATGGGGGAGAGAAAGCTAGGGATGGTGGGGAGAGAGAGCTAGGGTTGGGGGAGAGAGAGCTAGGGTTGGGGGAGAGAGAGCTAGGGATGGGGGAGAGAGAGAGCTAGGGATGGGGGAGAGAGAGAACTAGGAATGGGGGGAGAGAGAGCTAGGAATGGGGGGAGAGAGAGCTAGGGATTGTCTCAGGGCTACTGTCCACTGCATTACAGTATATATACTATGATGATACCATTGACTCAGGGCTTCTGTCCACTGCATTACATTATCTATACAATGATGATACCATTGTCTCAGGGCTACTGTCCACTGCATTACAGTATCTATACTTTGATGATACCATTGACTCACGGCTACTGTCCACTGCATTACAGTATCTATACTTTGATGATACCATTGACTCAGGGCTACTGTCCACTGCATTACAGTATCTATACTTTGATGATACCATTGACTCAGGGCTTCTGTCCACTGCATTACAGTATATACAATGATGATACAATTGTCTCAGGGCTACTGCACTACAGTATCTATATTATGATGATACTATTGACTCAGGGCTTCTGTCCACTACACTTCAGTATCCATGCTATGATACCATTGACTCAGGGCTACTGCACTACAGTATCTATATTATGATGATACTATTGACTCAGGGCTTCTGTCCACTACACTTCAGTATCCATGCTATGATACCATTGACTCAGGGCTACTGCACTACAGTATCTATATTATGATGATACTATTGACTCAGGGCTTCTGTCCACTACACTTCAGTATCCATGCTATGATACCATTGACTCAGGGCTACTGCACTACAGTATCTATATTATGATGATACTATTGACTCAGGGCTTCTGTCCACTACACTTCAGTATCCATGCTATGATACCATTGACTCAGGGCTACTGCACTACAGTATCTATATTATGATGATACTATTGACTCAGGGCTACATATGTAAACCGCTTTGGAATGTTCAACTGAATTTCTCCACAGCAGCAGCAGCAGCATGATGAGTGAATGTCCTGTTTGTTTGCCTATGTTGTTCACCAAGGACAGTGTTTTATGTCTGCACAGCCATACATCTTAGTGATTCCTATTTATTCAATGGCAGTTGCAGTTGTCACATACCTGTCCTGAACCTTTCTAATCAATAGCTCTGAATGTGCACTGTAAAGACATACAGCTCTTACCAGTAGGCCATTCCTAGGAGGTCAATCCCATCTTCAGTTTTACACTATGCTAATGATATTGTCTTGGCTACTGTCCACTGCATTACAGTATCTATACAATGATGATACCATTGACTCAGGGCTACTGTCCACTGCATTACAGTATCTATACAATGATGATACCATTGTCTCAGGGCTACTGTCCACTGCATTACAGTATCTATACAATGATGACACCATTGTCTCAGGGCTACTGTCCACTGCATTACAGTATCTATACAATGATGATACCATTGTCTCAGGGCTACTGTCCACTGCATTACAGTATCTATACAATGATGATACCATTGTCTCAGGGCTACTGTCCACTACACTTCAGTATCCATACTATGATACCATTGTCTCAGGGCTACTGTCCACTGCATTACAGTATCTATACAATGATGATACCATTGTCTCAGGGCTACTGTCCACTGCATTACAGTATCTATACAATGATGATACCATTGTCTCAGGGCTACTGTCCACTGCATTACAGTATCTATACAATGATGATACCATTGTCTCAGGGCTACTGTCCACTGCATTACAGTATCTATACTATGATGATACCATTGACTCAGGGCTTCTGTCCACTGCATTACAGTATCTATACAATGATGATACCATTGTCTCAGGGCTACTGCACTACAGTATCTATATTATGATGATACTATTGACTCAGGGCTACTGTCCACTACACTTCAGTATCCATACTATGATACTATTGACTCAAGGCTTCTGTCCACTACACTTCAGTATCCATACTATGATACTATTGACTCTGGTATTGACTCAGGGCTACTGTCCACTACACTTCAGTATCCATACTATGATACTATTGACTCTGGTATTGACTCAGGGCTACTGTCCACTACACTTCAGTATCCATACTATGATACTATTGACTCAGGGCTACTGTCCACTACACTTCAGTATCCATACTATGATACTATTTACTCAGGGCTTTTGTCCACTACACTTCAGTATACATACTATGATACTATTGACTCAGGGCTTCTGTCCACTACACTTCAGTATCCATACTATGATACTATTGACTCAGGGCTACTGTCCACTACACTTCAGTATCCATACTATGATACTATTGACTCAGGGCTACTGTCCACTACACTTCAGTATCCATACTATGATACTATTGACTCAGGGCTTCTGTCCACTACACTTCAGTATCCATACTATGATACTATTGACTCTGGTATTGACTCAGGGCTACTGTCCACTACACTTCAGTATCCATATTATGATACTATTGACTCTGGTATTGAGTCAGGGCTACTGTCCACTACACTTCAGTATCCATACTATGATACTATTGACTCAGGGCTGCTGTCCACTACACTTCAGTATCCATACTATGATACTATTGACTCTGGTATTGACTCAGGGCTACTGTCCACTACACTTCAGTATCCATACTATGATACTATTGACTCAGGGCTTCTGTGCACTACACTTCAGTATCCATACTATGATACTATTGACTCTGGTATTGACTCAGGGCTACTGTCCACTACACTTCAGTATCCATACTATGATACTATTGACTCAGGGCTACTGTCCACTACACTTCAGTATCCATACTATGATACTATTGACTCAGGGCTTCTGTCCACTACACTTCAGTATCCATACTATGATACTATTGACTCTGGTATTGACTCAGGGCTACTGTCCACTACACTTCAGTATCCATACTATGATACTATTGATTCAAGGCTACTGTCCACTGCATGTGGTATTTACTCAGGGGTACTGTCTGTCCAGTATCCACTGCAGGCTGTGATTAATGGTGTGAGTTAATGGTTTCTATCCAATCATGATCTAGTTGGCTTGGTTAAATAAAATAATTGGACAGATCCAGGATCAGTGTTAGCGAATAGCTACAGGACTGCTGATAGAGGAAACCTGGCCTTATCAGCTGATGTTATTATTACCCTCTAGCTGTCTGCTGGATTATAGCTATTTGTGCAAACACCCCTGAATAAAGAGAACATTTACTAGTGCAGAAATATGTGCATGTATTTATGAGGGCATAAGCACTGGAGCGTTGTTGTGTGTGATTTACTGCCGGCTGTGGCTATGTTAGCTCTTCCTCTACACAGTATGTAGTGACATAGCAAGTTATTATGTTGCCAGGTTTGCTCCTAGCGCTACCTCTGTTAAACATGGGAAGTTATTATGTTGCCAGATTTGCTCCTAGCGCTACCTCTGTTAAACATGGGAAGTTATTATGTTGCCAGGTTCTGTTAAACATGGGAAGTCATTATGTTGCCAGGTCTGTTAAACATGCTCCTGCCAGGTTTGCTCCTAGTTAAACATGGGAAGTTATTATGTTGCCAGGTTTGCTCCTATCTGTTAAACATGGAAGTTATTATGTTGCCAGGTTTGCTCTAGCTGTTAAACATGGGAAGTTATTATGTTGCCAGGTTTGCTCCTAGCAAACACTCTGTTAAACATGGGGAAGTTATTATGTTGCCAGGTTTGCTCCTAGCGCTACCTCTGTTAAACATGGGAATGTTGCCATTATGTTGCATGGGAAGTCAGGTTTGCTCCTAGCGCTACCTCTGTTAAACATGGGTTATTATGTTGCCAGTTATTATGTTGCCAGGTTTGCTCCTAGTGCTATGGGAAGTTATTGTTGCCAGGTTTGCTCCTAGCGCTACCTCTGTTAAACATGGGAAGTCATTATGTTGCCAGGTTTGCCAGGTTTAAACATGGGAAGTTATTATATGTTTGCTCAGGCTACCTCTGTTAAACATGGGAAGTCATTATGCCTAGCTACCTCTGTTAAACATGGGAAGTTATTATGTTGCCAGGTTTGCTCCTAGCGCTACCTCTGTTAAACATGGGAAGTTATTATGTTGCCAGGTTTGCTCCTAGCGCTACCTCTGTTAAACATGGGAAGTTATTATGTTGCCAGGTTTGCTCCTAGCGCTACCTCTGTTAAACATGGGAAGTTATTATGTTGCTAGGTATGCTCCTAGAGCTACCTCTGTTAAACATGGGAAGTTATTATGTTGCCAGGTTTGCTCCTAGCGCTACCTCTGTTAAACATGGGAAGTTATTATGTTGCCAGGTTTGTTAGCTAGGTTAAACATGGAAGTCATTATGTTGCCAGGTTTGGTCCTAGCGCTACCTCTGTTAAACATGGGAAGTTATTATGTTGCCAGGTTTGCTCCTAGCGCTACCTCTGTTAAACATGGAAGTTATTATGTTGCCAGGTTTGCTCCTGTTAGCGCTACTACCTCTGTTAAACATGGGAAGTTATTATGTTGCTAGGTTTGCTCCTAGCGCTACCTCTGTTAAACGTGGGAAGTCATTATGTTGCCAGGTTTTCTCCTAGCGCTACCTCTGTTAAACGTGGGAAGTTATTATGTTGCTAGGTTTGCTCCTAGCGCTACCTCTGTTAAACATGGGAAGTCATTATGTTGCCAGGTTTGCTCCTAGCGCTACCTCTGTTAAACATGGGAAGTCATTATGTTGCCAGGTTTGCTCCTAGCGCTACCTCTGTTAAACATGGGAAGTTATTATGTTGCCAGGTTTGCTCCTAGCGCTACCTCTGTTAAACATGGGAAGTTATTATGTTGCCAGGTTTGCTCCTAGCGCTACCTCTGTTAAACATGGGAAGTCATTATGTTGCCAGGTTTTCTCCTAGCGCTACCTCTGTTAAACGTGGGAAGTCATTATGTTGCCAGGTTTGCTGACCCTACTCAACAAAGGTCATGTTTCTGGTAATTGAACAGCTTCTGCAAGAGACATTCTTGGATCAGAATTTCTCCTGTCATTAACTAAATAAATTCCCATCAATGATCTGGCTAACATCAGTCTCTGTCTTGTACAACACAGTACTAATGGGTGTGTGAATGTGAATATATGAAACAATGTGGTTCCCTAGCAGCTTGTAGCAATGTTAGCTTCAGCTTCCTACTGGATAATCGTTTTGAACAGCCCAAATATTTTGAATGCTTTTGAAAATTCCAGATTTTGGGGAATCAGGTCCTCCTTGCTGCTGGCTGCATTCCCTTGTTTGAGGCGGGTTCTAATGCATACCTCCCTCCCTCGGGGTTCTACTGCATAACTCCCTCCCTCAGGGTTCTACTGCATACCTCCCTCCCTCGGGGTTCTACTGCATACCTCCCTCCCTCTGGGTTCTACTGCATACCTCCCTCCCTCAAGGGTTATACTGCATACTTCACTCCCTCAGGGTTCTACTGCATACCTCCCTCCCTCTTGGTTTTACTGCATACTTCACTCCCTCAGGGTTCTACTGCATACTTCACTCCCTCAGGGTTCTACTGCATACTTCACTCCCTCAGGGTTCTACTGCATACTTCACTCCCTCCCTCGGGGTTCTACTGCATTACATCCCTCCCTGCCTCAGGGTTTTACTGCATACCTCCCCCCTACTTCATTGGGGTTCTACTGCATACCTCCCTCCCTACCTCATCTGGGTTCTACTGCATACCTCCCTCCCTCTGTCCCTCAGGATTCTACTGCTTTCCTCTCTCCCTCCCTCGGGGTTCTACTGCATCCCTCCCTCCCTCCCAGGTTCCCTCCCTCCCTTTGGGTTCTACTGCATCCCCCTCCCTCCCTACCTTGGGCTTCTACTGCGTACCCTCCCTCTACTGGCATACCTCCCTCCCTCTGGGTTCTACTGGCATATCCCTCTGGGTTCTACTGCATACCTCCCTCCCTTCCTCTGGGGTTCTACTGGCATACGTGCTCTACCTCCCACCCCCTCTGGGTTCTACTGGCATACCACCCTCCCTCTGGGTTCTACTGGCATACCACCCTCCCTCTGGGTTCTACTGGCATACCACCCTCCCTCTGAGTTCTGTTTGAGATGCTGCTGATGGATGGGGTCAGAGGTCAATACCCATGGGTCCCTGGGTAATAATGAAATCTCACCAGATGAAACGGCTCTGCATCACATGCAGTTGAGGAATCTACATTAATGTACTAAAGGATTCTGTCATCAGTCAATGAAAGCATGATTACAAAAGTACCTAATACACATGTCAGGATTAGGACAGATCCAATCTGATCTGAGGTTATCCCTTATGCACACTTCATGCATCCCACAGTATATTAGGACGGTGTCAAGGACTTTGACAGTGCATACACTTCACTTCCTGTAGCTGTGCTGTGTATGTGTTAACAAACATACTAGGATCTCATTCTCAATATCACTGAAACTTCTGGGGTCTGTAGGTGTATCTCTGTAGGTGTATCTGGGGAACTTAGTCCTGAGGTGTATCTCTGTAGGTGTCTGTCTGTGTATCTCTGTAGGTGTATCTCTGTAGGTGTACCTCAGTGGGGAACAGTTAGTCCTGAAACTTCTGGGGTCTGTAGGTGTATCTCTGTAGGTGTACCTCAGTGGGGAACAGTTAGTCCTGAAACTTCTGGGGTCTGTAGGTGTATCTCTGTAGGTGTACCTCAGTGGGGAACAGTTAGTCCTGACTCCTAGGGGCTTCTGCCTTTAAATTCAACAGTTGACTCTTTTTCATACATACCCCTCTGAGTTTGAGGAATAGACCTGATAATGAGGGGGGGGGGGGCTTCGGTGTATAGAGGCCATGCAGAATTCTGATGAGAATGATTCCCAGTCACAATTAGAAATGGAGCAAGGACACGGCAGGGTCCAGAGAGCATATTAAATACAGTTCTACCTTGTCTGCTTTCCTACTGTGCCATTAAGCCCTCTGATGAAGCACTCTGTGTCAGTGGTATTGCGTCATTAGGCGTATCTCTGCACAATAGACGTTGTTGCTGCTCTAGACAAGGCAATGTTATCTCTGTATAGTATGATTATGTTGCTTGACTAGCCAAGCCAATGCCACTGTATCTCAGCCAGTATACTATGGTCTTGTTGGTGTGAATGATTGCGTGTTGCTTTACTCGCCATGCTAAAGATGCTGTATCTAGTAACAGTAAGATCCTGTTGTTGAACTGCTGTGTCATAGTAGTGTTGCTTCACTAGTCAAGGCAATGTTATCTTGGTGTTGTATGATCCTGTTGCTTCACTAGTCAACCGTATGCGATCCTGTGGATGGGAGTTGCTGATGTGAGATGTGTTTAGCTGGAGACCTTTTGAGATGAATCAGGCAGCTTTGTGATCTGTGAAACTCTCTCCACCACCACCACACCACACAGCTCTGAAGCATCACATCAATGGAATGGCACTGATCAGCACCCACGATGGGCTATTTCTCTACCACTTTACAGGACCCGAGATAAAGCTAGTGACTCACTGTGAAGGGACACTGTGCCATGTCACCCTGGCCTGTATATCAGTGGAATGCACTGACTGCTCATCCTTCCAAGACCATGGACTCTCATTCCTCCTTGAACCCTCTACTGGACGCTATAGTGACTCACCGTGACCACCGCTCTATCCCACAGTCTTCCGGTCCTGGCCTGTACATCAGACGTCTTTGAGTTTAGAATGGGAGTTCATGCATTGTACACATCAGCAGCCAGCCAACTGGACAGATGGAACACTTCGGTAACACATCCATCAAGTCATTGAAGTCCACTTGAAAAGGCCTTGTAGTGTAATAACCCAGCCAGCACCTTCCCAGGTCAGCACCAGTCTGCCTGGACAGTCTAGCCCTAGCTCAAACACCAGACTACAGACAGCTTGTCGATACACTGAATTACTGGAGAGGGCAGACTTGACAGGCCTGTGAGTATGGCCTGTAGAGGGTGGTGACTCCCATGGGAGTGGAGGGCAGAGGGAGAGGGCCATTCAATATCCTCTCCATGAGGACCCCCTTCCACAGCACCACACAGTGGGGTACAACTGGATCAGCTAGCTGCACATGAGGGGGAACTCAACTAATGTCTTGATTATGGTATATAGAAAACCTGAGGTATCTGGAATAAGGTTTTAATCAAAGTTTAAAAGATGTGTACTATAGCTGTCAGATGGTACAGATGGAGGATGCTGTAAGATAAGCAGATACAATAAACCATCTTGTTATAACAGTTAAGAACTGGCAGTGTACCTGTGAAAACAGAGCATCACCTCCATCAGCACTAAAACCTCAGTTCTCTCTTCTCTCTCTCTCACGATGCGCGCTCTCTCTCTAGCGCTCTCCTCTCTTTCTCCCTCCATCTCCTCTGGGAGAATTTAGATGATATTTTTTCCGTACTGTTCATTTTAGCTTAATCACACATCACACCACAGAGGGATGGCTAGCAGATGGATGAGACTTGAGACCCGCAGAGGGCTGTGCTGTGGTGTTTGCAAAGAGAGAGAACCTTTACTTCAAACCCCACTGCTATCAGTCGCACTGAAAGTAATGAGTGTGAGTGTCTGTGTGTCCTGTCCTCAGGTTGAGTGATTGCTCTGAGCCGTCCACAGTCCAAAGAGAGGCCCTCTCAAAGCCTTTGGGCCCAGCACTCTGGTCCCAGCACTCTGGTCTAGAGGTCGACCGATTAATCAGAATGGCCGATTAATTAGGGCTGATTTCAAGTTTTCATAACAATCGGAAATCGCCATTTTTGGGTGCCGATTTCCAATATATATTTTTTATTTACATTTTTTTTATTCCTTTTATTTAACTAGACAAGTCAGTTAAGAACACATTCTTATTTTCAATGACTGCCTAGGAACTGTGGGTCAAGTGCCTTGTTCAGGGGCAGAACGACAGATTTTCACCTTGTCAGCTCAGGGGTTCCAATCTTGCAACCGCACAGTTAACTAGTCCAACACTAACCATTGCACTCCACGAGGAATCTGCCTGTTACGCGAATGCAGTAGAAGCCAAGGTAAATTGCTAGCTAGCATTAAACTTATCTTATAAAAAACAATCAATCATAATCACTAGTTATAACTACTAATCCAGTTTAGCAGGCAATATTAACCAGGTGAAATTGTGTAATTTCTCTTGCGTTCATTGCACGCAGTCAGGGTATATGCAAGTTTGGGCTGCCTGGCTCATTGCGAACTAATTTGCTAGAATTTTACATAATTATGACATAGATTGAAGGTTGTGCAATGCAACAAGAATATTTAGACTTAGGGATGCCACCCGTTAGATAAAATACCTAACTGTTCCGTATTTCACTGAAATAATAAAAGTTTTGTTTTCGAAATGATAGTTTCCGGATTCGATCATATTAATGACCAAAGGCTCATATTTCTGTGTGTTATTATGTTATAATTAAGTCTGATTTGGTAGAGCAGTCTGACTGAGCAGCAGCAGGCCCGTAATCATTCATTCAAACAGCACTTTCGTGCGCTTTGCCAGCAGCTCTTCGCAAGCATAGCGCTGTTTATGACTTCAGCCTATCAGCCTAATGGCTGGTGTAACCAATGTGATATGGCTAGCTAGTTAGCTGGGTGTGCGCTAATACTGTTTCAAACGTCACTCGCTTTTAGATTTGGAGTAGTTATTCTCCTTGCGCTGCAAGGGCTGCGGCTTTTGTGGAGCGATGGGTAACGATGCTTCGAGGGTGGCTGTTGTCGATGTGTTCCTGGTTCGAGCCCAGGGAGGGCCGAGGAGAGGGACGGAAGCTATACTGTTACACTGGCAATACTATAGTGCCTATAAGAATATCCAATAGTCAAAGGTATATGAAATACAAATGGTATAGAGAGAAATAGTCCTATAAATACTATATTAACTACAACCTAAAACCTCTTACCTTGGAATATTGAAGTCTCATGTTAAAAGGAACCACCAAATTTCATATGTTCTGAGCAAGGAAAAATACATTAATACATTTTAGAATAAGGTTGTAACGTAACAAAATGTGGAAAACATCAAGGGGTCTGAATACTTTTCAAATGCACTGTAAGCTACGTACAACAAATGTCCCAGTTCTCACCAGACATGTCACCCATTGAGCACGTTTGGGATGCTCTGGATCAATGTGTATGACAGCGTTTTCCAGATCAATGTGTACGACAGCGTTTTACAGTTCCCCGCCAATATCCAGAAACTTCGCACAGACTTTGAAGAGGAGTGGGACAACAGGGAAGGGAAATGTGGATACCTAGTCAGTTGTACAACTGGCCAGCCTGGTCAACTCTATGTGAAGGAGATGTGTCGCGCTGCATGATGCAAATGGTGGTTTTCAGATCCACGCCCTTATTTTTATTTTATTTGATCTTGATCCTCTTTATCTCCCAAATTTCGTGAGATGCAATTACCATCTTGTCTCATTCCTGCAAAACCCCAACAGGCTCGGGAGAGGCGAAGGTCGAGTCATGCGTCCTCCGAAACACGACTCGCCAAACCGCGCTTCTTAACACCCACCCACCTATCCTGGAAAGCCAGCTATACCAATGTGCCGGAGGAAACACCATCCAAATGACAACCCAAGTCAGTCTGCAGGCGCCCGGCCCGCGAGAAGGAGTCGCTAGTGTGTGTTGAGCCAAGTAAAGACCCTGGCCAAACCCTCCCCTCACCCGGACGATGCTGGGCCAATTGTGCGCCGCCCTATGCGACTCTCGGTCACGGCCGGTTGTGGCACAGCCCGGGATCAAAGCTGGGTCTGTAGTGACGCCTCAAGCACTGCGATGCAGTGCCTTAGACCGCTACACAACTCAAGAGGACCTACTGTCTTTTTAAAGGTATCTGTGACCAACAGATGCATATCTGTATTCCCAGTCATGTGAAATCCATAGATTAGGGCCTAATGAATTTATTTAAATTGTCTGATTTCCTTATATGAACTGTAACTCAGTAAAATCTTTGAAGTTGTTGCATTTATATTTTTGTTCAGTAGAGAATATTGGCCAGTTGGAAACTTCAACTCCCTAGTACATTGCACAGTATGGGCTTGATCTGATTTGTCTGCAGAGAAAATAACGGAATGAAATGGAATTCAAATATGCCTATCAAACGTTGTCGATAGACAATTAAATGGTAAAAACGGCCAACCCTGCTCAGTATAGCATGTAACGTCCTTCATAAGGAAGCTCTGGTAATGAGTGGTAATGTCTCTCGTGTCTCTGCTTATTATAGCACAGGGAAATGAGTTTTAAACCCACGGCTGGAGGTATTTCTAATCTGATAGGCAGGTAGACAGAGGCACACACAGAGATGATTAGAAACGGAAAACAGAATCATTGAGATTAAAGCAGCGCTGCATCATTTCTTTGTGTTTAATAGCTGTAATGAGGTTTTGAAGTCTGTGGAGAAACACATATGGAGGTCATGTTATCTATTCTTCCTGTGTGATTGCTGCTCTGAGCTGAGCTGCTCGTGGTGAACAGACAGCCGCCTATCTCCCACTGGAATAATTTTCACCTTGTCCAAATGGAGCCGCCACAGTATGAATTAACACACACACACACACACACACACACACACACACACAGATACGCACACAAAACACACATGTAGGGCGGCCCCCAAAGTAAGTATGTACACTCTAAGCAACAGGTTTTATTGTCTTCTCAGGAACTCCGCCTTCTCTGGGTTTCCCTCCACATCCACTGTTTTGTCACACCTCTGTGAAGCAGAGGTTCTGTTGTGATAACATCCTGTAGGTCTGATATCTGATTGGAGGTTAACTTTACGGTAATACTATTGGTCAATAATTTGTACTCAGATGTTATAAGAGAGTCTCAGATGAATTGTCTTTCTCTCTTTGTCCCTGACCAGCTGTGGTGAGTCTCTCTCTCTCAAGCCATGGATTATTTGTCTCTCTCTCCTTGTCTGATTAGAAATGTTTTGTAATTTAAGCTCTATGCCTTACATGTGAATCGTTAATTGTACAATAATAGGAAATATACAGTTGAAGTCGGAAGTTTACTTACACTTAGGTTGGAGTCATTAAAACTCGTTTTTCAACTACTCCACAAATTTTTGTAAAAAAAAATAGAGTTTTGGAAAATCGGTTAGGACATTTACTTTGTGCATGACATAAGTAATTTTTCCAACAATTGTTTACAGACAGATTATTTCCCTTATAATTCACTGTATCACAATTCCAGTGAGTCAGAAGTTTATATACGCTAAGTTGACTGTGCCTTTAAACAGCTTGGAAAATTCCAGAAAAGTATGTCATTGCTTTAGAAGCTTCTGATAGGCTAATTGACATCATTTGAGTCAATTGGAGGTGTACCTGTGGATGTATTTCAAGGCCTACCTTCAAACTCAGTGCCTCTCTGCTTGACATCATGGGAAAATCAAAAGAAATCAGCCAAGACCTCCAAATTGTAGACCTCCACAAGTCTGGTTCATCATTGGGAGCAATTTCCAAATGCCTGAAGGTACCACGTTCATCTGTGAAAACAATAGTATGCAAGTATAAACACCATGGGACCACGCAGCCGTCATACCGCTCAGGAAGGAGACGCGTTCTGTCTCCTAGAGATGAACGTACTTTGGTGCGAAAAGTGCAAATCAATCCCAGAACATCAGCAAAGGACCTTGTGAAGATGCTGGAGGAAACAGGTACAAAAGTATCTACCATAATTTCCGGACTATAAGCCGCTACTTTATTCCCACACTTGGAACCTCGCGGTTTATACAATGACGCGGCTAATTTATGGATTTTTCCCGCTTTCACAAGATTCATGCCGCCAAAAAACTGAGCACCGTCACATAATGTGACGTAAATCGAGCGTGCTCAAACTTCCCATCATTCTGATTACGGTAGTAATTTTGTCACCCTCATCATGGCAAAGACACGGAGAAATGCATATGATGCAGCTTTCAAGTTGAAGGCGATCGATCTGGCTGTTGGAAAAGGTAATAGAGCTGCTGCATGGGAGCTTGGCCTTAATGAGTCGATGATAAGACGTTGGAAACAGCAGCGTGAGGAACTGACTCAGTGCAAAAAGACAACAAAAGCTTTCAGAGGAAGAAGAAAAGCAGATGGCCCAAAGTATTTGCAGCCACTCGACATCAGTGTAAATCGTGCATTTAAGGTGGCGCTCCTTGTTCAGTGGGAGGCTTGGATGACATTTGGGGCGAAATCCTTCACTAAAACGGGCCACAGGCGAAGAGCATCTTATGGTCAAGTCTGCCAGTGGGTCCTGACAGTGTGGAGCATTGTCAAAAAATCCACTATCAACGGGTTTCGAAAGGCTGGACTGCTGCGTGTTGAAGGGGCAGCATGAGCTCAGCGGGGTATTTGCCTCCGGATGAAAGTGACGAGAGCGACAATGAAAACGATCCAACATCAGATGAAGCAATTCTGAGGCTATTCAACTCCGACACCGAAGGAGATAACTTCAGTGGTTTCAGTGCACAGGAGGAGGAAGATAGTGACCAATGACTTTCTTGGTAGGCTACTGTTTTAATTTTTGTTACAAGCCATGTTTCGTTAAAGCCTATTTATTTTTGTTACAAGCCGTGTTTCGTTAAAGCCTATTTATTTTTGTTACAAGCCGTGTTTCGTTAAAGCATATTTATTTTTGTTACAAGCCGTGTTTCGTTTAAAGGCTGTGTAAAGTTCATTTGTTTCAATGTACCGGTAGGCACCTGCGGCTTATAGACATGTGCGGCTTATTTATGTACAAAATACATATTTTTTAATAATTCAGTGGGTGCGGTTTATATTCAGGTGCGCTTAATAGTCCAGCAATTACGGTATATCCACAGTAAAACGAGTCCTATAGCGACATAACTTGAAAGGCTGCTCAGCAAGGAAGAAGCCACTGCTCCAAAACCGCTATGGAAAAGCCAGACTACAGTTTGCAACTGGACATGGGGACAAAGATCGTACTTTTTGGAGAAATGTCCTCTGGTCTAATGAAACAAAAATAGAACTGTTTGGCCATAATGAACATCGTTATGATTGGAGGAAAAAGGGGGAGGCTTGCAAGCCAAAGAACACCATCCCAATCTTGAAGCACGGGGGTGGCAGCATCATGTTGTGGCATGCTTTGCTGCAGGGGGGACTTGTGCACTTCACAAAATAGATGGCGTCATGAGGTAGGAAAATTCTGTGGATATATTGAAGCAACATCTCAAGACATCTGTCAGGAAGTTAAAGCTTGGTCTCAAATGGGTCTTCCAAATGGACAATGGCCCAAAGCATACTTCCAAAGTTGTGTCAAAATGGCTTAAGGACAACAAAGTCAAGGTATTGGAGTGGCCATCACAAAGCCCTGACCTCAAGCTTATAGACAGTTATAGGGCAGAACTGAAAAAGCATGTGCGAGCAAGGAGGCCTACCCACCTGACTCAGTTACACCAGCTCTGTCAGGAGGAATGGGACAATATTTACCCAATTTATTGTGGGAAGCTTGTGGAAGGCTACCCGAATCGTTTGACCCAAGTTAAACAATTTAAAGGCAATGCTACCAAATTCAAATTGAGTGTATGTAAACTTCTGACGCACTGGGAATGTGATGAAAGAAATAAAAGCTGAAAGAAATAATTCTCTCTATTATTCTGACATTTCACATTCTTAAAATAAAGTAGTGATCCTAACTGACCTAAGACAGGGAATTTTTACTCGGATTAAATGTCAGGAATTGTGAAAAACTGATTTGAAATGAATTTGGCTAAAGTGTATGTAAACTTCTGACTTCAACTGTATCTGCCTTTTGATATAGTCAGTTCTTCGACCTTTCTATTACTGTAACTCAACTATAGTCTCTTGCATATTGCTAAATCATCGTTATGGAGTCAGGAAAACAGACTTTTTCACATTAATTGTATTGTCTTAGTACCGGTCGCATGTGCAGTGTATGTGTATATACATATATATATATATATATATATTTACTCAGTACCTGTCAAAAGTTGACACACCAACTCATTCCAGGGTTTTTCTTTATTTTTACTATTTTCTACTTTGTAGAATAATAGTGAATACATCAAAACTATGAAATAACACACATGGAATCATGTAGTAACCAAAAAAGTATTAAACAAATCAAAATATATTTGAGATTCTTCAAGGTAGCCATCCTTTGCCTCGATGACATCTTTGCACACTCTTATTTTTCAACAGGACAATGACCCAACACATCACAGGAGGCTGCTGAGGGGAGGACGGCTCATAATAATGTCTGGAACGTAGTGAATGGAATGGTATCAAACACATGGAAACAATGTATTTGAGTTCGATATCATTCCATTTATTCCGTTCCAGACATTACGATGAACCTGTCCTCTGCAATGAAGGTGCCACCAACCTCCTGTGCTATATATCAGATAATACCTCACTACACACACACACACACAAAAAACCTGACACACAGTGCAGTATATTAGCTTCTCTACATGCTGATCGTCAATATTTGAAAGCAGTTAAGCCATCTATTTTTATCAGTCCACTGATTGAGCACTAGCATATCCCTGAGAATAGAGAGACATTTACTCTCTTACAAATAGAGAGTAACTGTCATTTTCAGTACATGCCATTTTCCCAGGTTAAGACAGCTTGCCGATTTAAAGTTAGTGTAAATCACTCTTTTCAGAGCCAATGTGGTTTATAGTCGACCTGTTTATGCTTGTCTGTATGAGTCTATCTCTCTGCCCCACTTCTTCCCAGGAATCTGTACTTCTGCAGTTAAAGTCTATTTGCAGTGTCGTGTGGAATTTAAATCAGTTTCATTTTCAACCAGCTTCCAAATGCGTTCTACTTCCCTCAGTCAGAAAGCAAATGGAAAGTCATTGTAAATGCAATGTAAACTGTAGACAATCTCATCATTCTGACTTGTATATGTTCTGAAGACTCACCTTCCCCATACCTGGAAGTGAAGACGGTTGTGAAAGCAAAGAGCGGCAAAAAAACACAACATCACAAGATTGTCTTTACACTGTAAATAACTATCTTTGGGCCTTTTCTTAGTAGTTTGCATTTCCTCATATCATCCATATTTATAGAACACCTTGCCCCATGCAGGCTAAGATAAAGTTAGGTGCCCGGGTGGCTCGGCTCAAGGGCATATCAACACTACAGTGTTACAATGCAGTAGACTAGACTGAACTGTGCTATGACATGGCTTTCACACAGTGCTCCAGTCATCGCCTAGCCAATGGGGGAATGGTCACTGATGAATAAAAAACTGGAAAATGCATCCAAGATGTCCAACCGTTGTTTTGAAGGTAATCTACTCCTGTTCGCATATGCCGATTCATGCACTGTCTATATCCGGGTTGCATCCTGTTTACACAGGCCAACATCACATGAGCACTAGCACTCAATGCACACAGGAAGCAGCGCAAGCAGCGACAGTGTCATCATGTCATTCAAAAACATGTCAGACATTGGATGAATGTAAAAATGTTAATATCTTTGGCTGTGTGTGATGGGGGGGGGGGATATTGGCCTCAGCGACAATTGTTTGAATAATTCAATGGAGGTTTTGAGCACAGATCAAATTTGATTTGTCACGTGCCAAATACAACAGGTGTAGACCTAACCGTGAAATGCTTACTTACAAGCCCTTAACCAACAATGCAGTTTTAAGAAAAATAAAATAGTAACACAATAAAATAACAACGAGGCTATATACAGCAGAGACCGAGTCAATGTGCAGGGGTACAGGTTAGTTAAGGTAATTGAGTGAATATGTACATGTAGGTAGATAATTAACAGCGAGTAGCAGCAGGGGGGGGGGGCTCAAAGCAAACAGACTGGGTAGCCATTTGATTAACTGTTCAGCAGTCTTATGGCTTGGGGGTAGAAGCTGTTAAGGAGCCTTTTGGACCTAGACTTTGTGCTCCGAAACCACTTGTCAAAAGGCTGTGAGTCTTTTACAATTTATACGGGCCTACTTCTGACACCACCTGGAGGTCAGTGAGGTCCTGGATGGCAGGAAGCTTGTCCCCAGTGATGTACTGGGCCGTGCACTATCCTCTGTAGTGCCTTGCGGTCGGATGCCGAAGAGTTTCCATACCAGGCAGTGATGTAACCAATCAGGATGCTCTCGATGGTGAAGCCGTAGAACTTTTTGAGGATCTGAGGACCCATGCCAAATCTTTTCAGTCTCCTGAGGGCGAATAGTGGTTGTTGAATGACAAATTAGAAAGTGTTGTGAGCCAGCTGCCATCAGAAATAGAACTAAAAGGATGTTCACATTCATTGTAATGCCTTTGCAAAGATTATATGAGTGAAAAAATAGCTGATCTTTTTAGTTGTTTCCTTCTTTCACGTGGATGGTCCTCACCTGTATCCATCTCTCAACTCTGATCCATCACCAGGGAAGACAGAGTGAGTCATTGTCATACTGAGCTGTTGAAACTCATCCTATGCTTTTCAACTTATTGTTAAGGCAGATCTTGATAAGGAAACATTTTGAAGCAGTTTCTCCTCTGTGACAGACAGTACTTATCAGAGAATGACTAACAGCTACTTCATCTAATGTGACCTTGTTTGGTACTGTAGCTCACCAGTTCAATGGGTCTAATGGAGGGCTTCAGTAACACAACCCTCCTTTTCATTCTCTCTCTTTGACGGTCTCCCCTTTCCTGTGAACTTCTTGACCATGCAAATATGGAATCTCTCCACTTCATTCATACATGGAGGGTTTTAGTTAACTCTTAAGTTTGAAAGCCAAGCTCATTCTGGCACTCGTTCTGACAGTTACAATGCATTACATTACTGGCAGTTGGCTCCTTAAAAAGCTTCAAAATTGTATTTTCAGTAGTTTAACCCAGCATGATTTCCTTTCCTCTGTGTAGCTGTTGTTGTGTTACTGTGAAACGGTACACACACACACTCTGACCAGTCCCTCCAGGATTCTGGAGTAAAGGAAATCATTAGCAAAATCAACAATTCCCTGCACATTATACGAGGTCTTGCAAATCACCCACTATTTCCTCATAAAACAGTTCAATCTTCTCTGTTGTATAAAACTTGTAGAGTGATGAGGTGTTCAGTCCCAGGGTCCTGAGCTTGGTGATGAGCTTGGAGGAGACTATGGTGTTGAATGCTGAGCTGTAGTCAATAAACAGCATTCATACATAAGTATTACATTTTTCCAGGTGGAGTGCAATAGGGATTGCGTCATCTGTTGATCTGTTGGGGCGTTATGTAAATTGGAGTGGGTCCAGGGTGTCTGGGATGATGGTGTTTGTGAGCAATGACCAGCCTTTCAAAGCAATTCATGGCTATAGATGTGAGCGATACGGAGTGATCGTCATTTAAGTAGGTTACCGTAGCGTTCTTGGGCACGGGGACTGTGAAAATGTCAGTGAAGACACTTGTCCTGGTATTCCGTCTGGGCCCATGGCCTTGCGAATGGTAACTTGTTTAAACGTCTTACTCACATTGGCTACGATGAGCGAGATCACACAGTCGTCCAGAATAGCTGGTGCTCTCATGCATGGTTCAGTGTTGCTTGCCTTGAAGTGAGCATAGAAGGCATTTAGCTCATCTGGTAGGCTCGCGTCACTTGGCAGTTTGTGGCTGGGTTTCCCTTTGGGATCCGTGATAGTTTGCTGGCCCTGGCACATTCATGAAGCGTCAGAGCCAGTGAAGTAGTATTCGGTCTTAGTCCTGTGATGATGCTTTACCTGGCTCGTCGGAGGTTGTAACGGGATTTCTTTGAAGCATCTGGATTAGTGTCCCGCTTCTTGAAACCGCCAGCTCTAGCATTTATCTCAGTGTGGCTGTTGCCTGTAATCCATGTCTTCTGGTTATAGTATGTGCTAGCACAGGTCACTGTTGGGATAATGTCGTCGATGCGCTTATTATTGAAGCCGGTGACTGATGTGGTAAACTCCTCAATGTGATTAGATGAACCTCTGAACCTTCCAGTCTGTGCTAGCGAATCAGTCCTGTAGCTTAGCATCCTTTTCATCAGACCACTTCCTTATTGAGCGCATCTCTGGTACTTCCTGTTTGAGTTTTTGCTCGTAAGCAGGAGGATAGAGTTATGGTCTGATTTGACAAAGGGAGGGTGAGGGAGGGCCTTATGTGTTTCTGTGTGTGGCGTAAAAGTGAGACGTGACATTTCAAGGACATGATGCAGAACATGTCTTCTCTATTTGCCGGCTGGCTTCAAGTACAGTAGGCTACAGTCCTCTCAGTGGTGGTTAAGTTTAGCCACTTCAGAATCAATCATGCTGTCATCATAGTGAAACCATACATGACAGAAGATCAGCATGTGTCATAAGTATGACGAGTCCTTGATGACACTTGTATGAATGGAGCAACACCATTCCCTGGTTAAAACACCTGCACAGGTGCACTTAGCTCCCAACGGGCTCTAGGAAGATTGATGCCCCACAGTGCTTTGGTTGCCTCTCTTTCTCTACCTCTGTCTCTGTCTCTCTCCCTCTACCGCTGTCTCCATTCACCATGTCAGAGAGGGGCCCTTATGCAGCCTGCCCTGAACAATACTGAAAGCTGAGAATTAATTCAGATGCTAATCTAATGTTGACTCTCTCCCAGTGTGGTTCAGCTCTATTCAGGCAGAGGTTGGATAGTGGGTCATATCTCACTACGCTACTAGACAGTGCTTATTATTATTTTATCTTATTTACTTTTGGAACCTGAGCTTCTTCCTCCTACCCTTTCACCTTGCCCCCTCTCTCTCACTATTCACCCTCTGTCACTATTCACCCTCTCTCTCACTATTCCCCCTCTCTCTCACTATTCACCCTCTCTCTCTCTCTCTCTCTCTTGTTCTACTCTCTCACTATTCACTCTCTCTCCTGTTCTACTCTCTCACTATTCACCCTCTCTCTCTCTCTCTCTCCTGTTCTACTCTCTCACTATTCACCCTCTCCTGTTCTACTCTCTCACTATTCACCCTCTCTCTCTCCTGTTCTAATCTCTCACTATTCACCCTCTCTCTCACTATTCACCCTCTCTCTCTCCTGTTCTACTCTCTCACTATTCACCTGTTCTATCTCTCTCACTATTCACCCTCTCTCTCTCTCTCTCTCACTCTTCTCTCTCTCTCTCTCTCTCTCTCACCCTCTCTCTCTCTCTCTCTCTCTCTCTCTCTCTCTCTCTCTCTCTCTCTCTCTCTCTCTCTCTCTCTCTCTCTCTCTCTCTCTCTCGTTCTACTCTCTCACTATTCACCCTCTCTCTCTCTCTCTCCTGTTCTACTCTCTCACTATTCACCCTCTCTCTCTCTCTCCTGTTCTACTCTCTCTCACTATTCACTCTCTCCTGTTTACTCTCTCACTATTCACCCTCTCTCTCTCGTTCTACTCTCTCACTTTTCACCCTCTCGCTCTCTCCTGTTCTACTCTCTCTCACTATTCATCCTCTCTCTCTTCTAATTCTCTCCCTCTGTGCTTCCACTCTATTTTTGTGCTCTCTCTCTCTCTAGTCTTTTTAGAGAGGGATAAAGTTAACTTCTTGACACCATGTGCCGCATCTAATATTCATACGGTGTACGTAGGCGGATGGGATGCCAAGAGAGCAGGGCCTAGCGCAGGCAGGCAGACAGGCAGCTGGAAGGTGATTTGAATATGCAGTGTTCTGTCACTTGATCTGACTTTTGCTCAGTGATAGCACACTGAACACGCTATGATGCTAATCTTTTGAAGCTCCTCCCCTCCTGTTCTCCCCTCTGTCTGTCTTTCCATTCATCCTTGTTATTGTTCTCATTCAAAGAGACCCTAGAGCTAGTAGCATCCAGTATGTGCTGCTGCTCCTCTAACACTCCTGAGAATTCAATTATTGTATTTATTTTTTCTTCCTCCTGCTCTCGAACCTGTAATACATTTTTATGATTCTTCATAACAATGTGCCGGAATCATAAATCCTACCTTGTGTTCATTTCACACTCTCTACTCCTCAGAATGACTCTGCCATGGGCAGTGAAGGAGGACATACTGTATATGACTAGCATCAATCACGGTCTGATTTCTATGTCTGTTTGCCCATAGCCCAGGGTTTGGGTCTGTAGGATCAGATAGATGATGTTCCTGTCTGTCGTTACTGTTTACCACCTTTGCCTTTCGGTCTCTTTAAGTAGCCATTTTATCTTCCTTCTCCATCTCCTCTGCCCTTTATCAATGTAAGGAGAGAGCAGAGAGAGAACTGTCTGCTCTGCTTTATTTGATCCCCATAAAATAAAAAGTATCCTACAGTATGTCCCATTTGTCTACTCTATTACAGTGGGGCAAAAAATAATTTAGTCAGCCACCAATTGTGCAAGTTTTCCCACTTAAAAAGATGAGAGAGGCCTGTAATTTTCATCATAGGTACACCTCAACTATGACAGACAAAATTAGAAAAAAATGTCCTGAAAATCACATTGTAGGATTTTTTATGAATTAATTTACAAATTATGGTGGAAAATAAGTATTGGGTCACCTACAAACAAGCAAGATTTCTGGCTCTCACAGACCTGTAACTTCTTCTTTAAGAGGCTCCTCTGTCCTCCATACATTACCTGTATTAATGGCACCTGTTTGAACTTGTTATCAGTATAAAAGACACCTGTCCACAACCTCAAACAGTCACACTCCAAACTCCACTATGGCCAAGACCAAAGAGCTGTCAAGACCTGCACCCGGCTGGGAAGACTGAATCTGCAATAGGTAAGCAGCTTGGTTTGAAGAAATCAACTGTGGGAGCAACTATTAGGAAATGGAAGACATACAAGACCACTGATAATCTCCCTCGATCTGGGGCTCAACGCAAGATCTCACCCCATGGGGTCAAAATGATCACAAAAATCCCAGAACCACACGGAGAGACCTAGTGAATGACCTGCAGAGAGCTGGGACCAAAGTAACAAAGCCTACCATCAGTAACACACTACGTCGCCAGGGACTCAAATCCTGCAGTGCCTGACGTGTCCCCCTGTTTAAGCCAGTACATGTCCAGGCCCGTCTGAAGTTTGCTAGAGAGCATTTGGATGATCCAGAAGAAGATTGGGAGAATGTCATATGGTCAGATGAAACCAAAATATAACTTTTTGGTAAAAACTCAACTCGTCGTGTTTGGAGGACAAAGAATGCTGAGTTGCATCCAAAGATACCAAACACACCGCCCGGGCAACGAAGGAGTGGCTTCGTAAGAAGCATTTCAAGGTAATGGAGTGGCCTAGCCAGTCTCCAAATCTCAACCCCATAGAAAATCTGTGGAGGGAGTTGAAAGTCCGTGTTGCCCAGCAACAGCCCCAAAACATCACTGTTCTAGAGGAGATCTCCATGGAGGAATGGGCCAAAATACCAGCAAAAATAAAATAAAAACCATCATGAATTATGTACAGTTTCAGTTTTTTCTAAGCTTGGAGCAAAAATCTAGGGGGTTTTCAAGCTTTTTGCAGGTTTTCAAGCTACTGAATCTGGTGGGTAAATGCTTCCAGGAGATGTTTCAAATAGGCCTAGTTTGTGAATCCCTATCACTAGCTATCACCAGAGATTATGGAGGATTTGAGACGAATGAAAAAGGCAGTTTCCAATTGAAGATAATGACCAAGGTTCCGGTCTGTGTAGGTGGGAGTAGCCCCTCACCTGAGCATGCTTTCTTGTGTAGCATAGCGACTAGCAGGCAGAGACGACCGCTTCAGGCACTTTGAGAACTAGCACAGCACTCAAAGTTGTTTTTCTCCTAATATACTTATTTGCCCAAAATTTACTACCATTTCTGTGTGTGGGGGCAATCTTTAATATTTGGTAAAATCCTATGGCTCTCCCATTGGCACCAGTGCGATAGCTGCTGGCTCTGGTCAACTTAATCCATCCCCTCCTCTACTGGGCTGCCCCACGACCAGAAAAAAAATAGCCTATGAGATGACTCGCTTTCTCTACCGTTTCTGCTATCACTAGCTAACTGGGGGGAAATGGTCTAGGTAGTTAACTCCATTCTTCTTACATGTACTACTACTGTGTAAAAACATTGGATTGGTGTAAATATTAGTGAGAGTTTCCTTTCACCATATCTATTGCACCAGTCTCAGCGCTATTCCTTTTAAATCCAAGTCACATTGAGATTGACTTTATACTGTCATTTAAACCTTATGTAACTTATGACCCAACCCATCAATTTATATATTACCCAGTTGCAAGAAGTGAAACTGGCTCACTCCTAGCCTCCCATGCATGCTTTTTAAAATATATATATATTTTTAAATGTAACGTTTATTTAACTAGGCAAGTCAGTTAAGAACTAATTCTTATTTACAATGACAACCTAACTGGGAACAGTGGGTTAACTGCCTTGTTAAGGGGCAGAAGGACAGATTTTTACCTTAATAGCTCCTTGATTCGATCCAGAAACCTTTCCGTTACTGGCCCAACGCTCTGGGCTACCTGCCTTCGATCCAGAAACCTTTCCGTTACTGGCCCAACGCTCTGGGCTACCTGCCTTCGATCCAGAAACCTTTCCGTTACTGGCCCAACGCTCTGGGCTACCTGCCTTCGATCCAGAAACCTTTCCGTTACTGGCCCAACGCTCTGGGCTACCTGCCTTCGATCCAGAAACCTTTCCGTTACTGGCCCAACGCTCTGGGCTACCTGCCTTCGATCCAGAAACCTTTCCGTTACTGGCCCAACGCTCTGGGCTACCTGCCTTCGATCCAGAAACCTTTCCGTTACTGGCCCAACGCTCTGGGCTACCTGCCTTCGATCCAGAAACCTTTCCGTTACTGGCCCAACGCTCTGGGCTACCTGCCTTCGATCCAGAAACCTTTCCGTTACTGGCCCAACGCTCTGGGCTACCTGCCTTCGATCCAGAAACCTTTCCGTTACTGGCCCAACGCTCTGGGCTACCTGCCTTCGATCCAGAAACCTTTCCGTTACTGGCTCAACGCTCTGGGCTACCTGCCGCCCCAATGCTTTCTATCCCAAGCAGTAAAACTGAAACTAAATGATATAAAAACAAAATATACATATTTTTTTAACAACTAAAACTAAATAAAAACTATCAAATCAGGTTTGACTGAATTTCAATTAACAATCGAAAAACTACTAGAAATAAATACCTAATATAAAAGCACAAAACTATAATAAACCTTGCACCAAGCAATGGGAGTTAATACACATGCCTATTGTGTAATGACCTTCACCAACTAGCGGCTACTGTATAATTGGTTATTGAAGATGGTTATTTCTTGGAATTAACCTCTTTTCTCAGTATTCCCATGTTGCCTATTAAGTAGATTGGCCGTGAGTGTTCAGCTGCATTCAACTTCACCAGTCATGCACTCCTTAATTAAACAGCTCTAAATTAAAAGTTAACATTTTGTTGCCCTGCATGTTGTCATGGAGATTAATCAGCTGGGTGTTACAGGGAGGTACCCCTGGAGTTGATTGCAAGACGGGCCAGTCACAGTATCTGTCTCCCCCTCTACCATGGTTCTTGGCTCAGGTATGCAGTATCCTGCTTTAAATGGGCAGGTAGCCTCTGGGTGAGAGAAGTGATGCCAATCACTAGTGAAGATCCTTGCCAGTATGCACTGGCCCCAACAGAAGTCAACCCTGAGCTCAGAGCTGTGGTTCACCTCACCCATTCAGCATCCAAACATCAGTAAGCACTGATTTCTTATTCAACAGATGATAAGCAGGGATACCGAGCTAAATGCAGACACAGTCCAGTGCTTATGATGTCTCTATTACGGTCTGGGTGTCCTCTCCTCTTCTCCCTTCCCTCCTTCCCTCTCTCCTCCCTCTGTCCGCACCTGGCCAGATGTCCCTGGCTCTGCAGCAGACATCTGGTGTCACTGAGGGGTCACTGTGACTGTCAGTCTGGCTGGTGTCTGAGATTGAGAGACACAGTTATGGCTGTGAGTCACTGAGCCTTGAAAGCCTGTGGCTGCAGCACTGTAGACCTCAGTCTGTCTGAACCATTCTATCTGTATCACCTCTGTCTCTGTTCTCTCTTCTCTTCTGTTAGTTTCAACTGTTAGTTTCAACTATATACTATCATTTCACCTCCACAAAGTGCTCCGTCAGACAGTGGTTGATCACTTTCATTCCTGTATCTGACAGCTGGGAGAAGGCTTTCTAACTGTAGTTACAGTGGAGCAAAAAAGTATTTAGTCAGCCACCAATTGCGCAAGTTCTCCCACTTAAAAAGATGAGAGAGGCCTGTAATTTTCATCATAAGTACACTTCAACTATGACAGACAAAATGAGAAATAAAATCCAGAAAATCACATTGTAGGATTTTTTATTTATTTATTTGCAAATTATGGTGGAAAATAAGTATTTGGTCACCTACAAACAAGCAAGATTTCTGGCTCTCACAGACCTGTAACTCGTTACCTGTATTAATGGCACCTGTTTGAACTTGTTATCAGTATAAAAGACACCTGTCCACAACCTCAAACAGTCACACTCCAAACTCCACTATAGCCAAGACCAAAGAGCTGTCAAAGGACACCAGAAACAAAATTGTAGACCTGCACCAGGCTGGGAAGACTGAATCTGCAATAGGTAAGCAGCTTGGTTTGAAGAAGTCAACTGTGGGAGCAAATTAGGAAATGGAAGACATACAAGACCACTGACAAGACCACTGATAATCTCCCTCGATCTGGGGCTCCACGCAAGATCTCACCCCGTGGGGTCAAAATGACCACAAGAACGGTGAGCAAAAATCCCAGAACGACACAGTGGGACCAGGTGAATGACCTGCAGAGAGCTGGGACCAAATAACAAAGCCAACCATCAGTAACACACTACACCGCCAGGGACTCAAATCCTGCAGTGCCAGATGTGTCCCCCTGCTTAAGCCAGTACATGTCCAGGCCCGTCTGAAGTTTGCTAGAGAGCATTTGGATGATCCAAAAGAAGATTGGGAGAATGTCATATGGTCAGATGAAACCAAAATATAACTTTTTGGTAAAAACTCCTCGTCGTATTTGGAGGACAAAGAATGCTGAGTTGCATCCAAAGAACACCATACCTACTGTGAAGCATGGGGGTGGAAACATCATGCTTTGGGGCTGTTTTTCTGCAAAGGGACCAGGACGACTGATCCGTGTAAAGAAAATAATGAATAGGGCCATGTATCGTGAGATTTTGAGTGAAAAACTCCATCAGCAAGGGCATTGAAGATGAAACGTGGCTGGGTCTTTCAGCATGACAATGATCCCAAACACACCGCCTGGGCAACGAAGGAGTGGCTTCGTAAGAACCATTTCAAGGTCCTGGAGTGGCCTAGCCAGTCTCAATGTGTCAACCCCATAGAAAATCTTTGGAGGGAGTTGAAAGTCTGTGTTGCCCAGCAACAGCCCCAAAACATCACTGTTCTAGAGGAGATCTGCATGGAGGAATGGGCCAAAATACCAGCAACAGTGTGTGAATACCTTGTGAAGACTTACATTAAACGTTTGACCTCGGTCATTGCCAACAAAGGGTATATAACAAAGTATTGAGAGAAACTTTTGTTATTGACCAAATACTTATTTTCCACCATAAATTTGCAAATAAATTCATAAAAAAAATCCTACAATGTGATTTTCTGGATTTTTTTTCTTCTCATTTTGTCTGTCATAGTTGAAGTGTACCGATGATGAAAATTACAGGCCTCTCATCTTTTTAAGTGGGAGAACTTGCACAATTGGTGGCTGACTAAATACTTTTTTGCCCCGACTGTCTGTAAAATAGTTATTTTTGTTACTTTGCTCTACCAGGAAAATGGCTTGATTCTTGACATCACACTGAGTACAGAAAACATTAGGAACATCTTCCTAATATTGAGAAATGCTGGCCCATGTTGACTCTAATGCTTCCTACAGATGTATCAAGTGGGCTGGATGTCCTTTTAGTGGTGGACTATTCTTGATACACACAGGAAACTGTTAAGCATGAAAAACCCAGCAGTGTTGTAGTTCTTGACACAAACCGGTGCGCCTGGCACCTAGGAACTTACATTTTTTACCTTACCATGTCTCAAGGCTTAAAAATCCTTCTTTAACCTGTCTCCACTTCATCTACACTGATTGAAGTGGATTGAACAAGTGACATCAATAAGGGATCATAGCTTTCATCTGGTCAGTCTATGTCATGGAAAGAGCAGGTTTTGACACACCTACTCATTCAAGGGGTTTTCTTTATTTTTACTCTTTTCTACATTGTATAATAATAGTGAATACATCAAAACTATGAAATAACACACATAGAATCTTGTAGTAACCAAACAAGTATTAAACAACTCAAATATATTAATTATTTGAGATGCTTCAAAGTAGCCACCCTTTGCCTTGATGACAGCTTTGCATACTTTTGGCATATATACAGTGCTCCTTGGGATGTTTAAAGCTTGGGAAATCTTTTTGTATCCAAATCCGGCTTTAAACTTCTTCACAACAGTATCTCGGACCTGCCTGATGTGTTCCTTGTTCTTCATGATGCTCTCTGCGCTTTTAACGGACCTCTGAGACTATCACAGTGCAGGTGCATTTATACGGAGACTTGATTACACACAGGTGGATTGTATTTATCATCATTAGTCATTTAGGTCAACATTGGATCATTCAGAGATCCTCACTGAACTTCTGGAGAGAGTTTGCTGCACTGAAAGTAAAGGGGCTGAATAATTTTGCACGCCCAATTTTTCAGTTTTTGATTTGTTAAAAAAGTTTGAAATATCCAATAAATGTCGTTCCACTTCATGATTGTGTCCCATTTGTTGTTGATTCTTCACAAAAAAATACAGTTTTATATCTTTATGTTTGAAGCCTGAAATGTGGCAAAAGGTCGCAAAGTTCAAGGGGGCCGAATGCTTTCGCAAGGCACTGTATATATATATATATATATATATATATATATATATACAGTCGAAGTCGGAAGTTTACATACACTTAGGTTGGAGTCATTAAAACTCGTTTTTCAACCGCTCCACAAATCTTTTGTTAACAAACTATAGTTTTGACAAGTCAGTTAGGACATCAACTTTGCATGACATTTTTTTGCATGAGTCATTTTTTCAACAATTGTTTACAGACAGATTATTTCACTTGTAATTCACTATATCGCAATTCCAGTGGGTCAGAAGTTTACTTACACTAAATTGACTGCCTTTAAACAGCTTGGAAAACTCCAGAAAAATTATGTCATGGCTTTAGAAGCTTCTGATAGGCTAATTTATATAATTTGAGTCAATTGGAGGTTTACCTGTGGATGTATTTCAAGGCCTACCTTCAAACTCAGCGCCTCTTTGCTTGACATCATGGGAAAATCAAAATAAATAAGCCAAGACCTCAGAAAAAATTGTAGACCTCCACAAGTCTGGTTCATCCATGGGAGCAATTTCCAAATGCCTGAAGGTACCACGCTCATCTGTACAAACAATAGTATGCAAGTATAAACACCATGGGACCACTCAGCCGTCATACAGCTCAGGGAGGAGACGCGTTCTGTCTCCTAGAGATGAACGTTCTTTGATGCGAGAAGTGCAAATCAATCCCAGAACAACAGCAAACGACCTTGTGAAGATGCTGGAGGAAACCGGTACAAAAGTATCTATGTCCACAGTAAAACGAGTCCTGTATCGACATAACCTGAAAGGCTGCTCAGCAAGGAAGAAGCCAGTGCTCCAAAACCGCCATAAAAAAGCCAGACTACGGTTTGCAACTGCACATGGGGACAAAGATTGTACTTTTTGGAGAAATGTCCTCTAGACCGATGAAACAAAAATAAAACTGTTTGGCCATAATGGCCATCGATATGTTTGGAGGAAAAAGGGGGAGGCTTGCAAGACGAAGAACACCATCCCAACCATGAAGCACGGGGGTGGCAGCATCATCTTGTGGGGGTGCTTTGCTGCAGGAGGGACTTGTGCACTTCACAAGATAGATGGCATCATGAGGTAGGGAAATTATGTGGATATATTGAAGCAACATCTCAAGACATCTGTCAGGAAGGTAAAGCTTGGTAGCAAATGGGTCTTCCAAATGGACCCCAAGCATACTTCCAAAGTTGTGTCAAAATGGCTTAAGGACAACAAAGTCAAGGTATTGGATTGGCCATCACAAAGCCCTGGCCTCAATCTTATATACAATTTGAGGGCATAACTGAAAATGCGTGTGCGAGCAAGGAAGCCTACAAACCTGACTCAGTTACACCAGCTCTGTCAGGAGGAATGGGCCAATATTCACCCAACTGCTTGTGGAAGTGTGTATATATATATGTGTGTGTGTGTGTGTGTGTGTGTATATATGTTTGTGTAAATATATATACAGTGGGGAGGACAAGTATTTGAGACACTGCCGATTTTGCAGGTTTTCCTACTTACAAAGCATGTAGAGGTCTGTAATTTTTATCATAGGTACACTTCAATTGTGAGAGATGGAATCTAAAACAGAAATCCAGAAAATCACATTGTATGATTTTTAAGAAATTAACTTGAATTTTATTGCATGACATAAGTATTTGATCACCTACCAACCAGTAACAATTCCGGCTCTCACAGACCTGTTAGTTTTTCTTTAAGAAGCCCTCCTGTTCTCCACTCATTACCTGTATTAACTGCACCTGTTTGAACTCGTTACCAGTATAAAAGACACCTGTCCACACACTCAATCAAACAGACTCCAACCTCTCCACAATGGCCAAGACCAGAGAGCTGTGTAAGGACATCAGCAATAAAATTGTAGACCTGCACAAGGCTGGGATGGGCTACAGGACAATAGGCAAGCAGCTTGGTGAGAAGGCAACATCTGTTGGCGCAATTATTAGAAAATGGAAGAAGTTCAAGATGACGGTCAATCACCCTCGGTCTGGGGCTCCATGCAAGATCTCACCTTGTGGGGCATCAATGATCATAAGGAAGGTGAGGGATCCGCCCAGAACTACAGCCCAGGAAGGTGAGGGATCAGCCCAGACCTGGTCAATGACCTGAAGAGAGCTGCGACCACAGTCTTAAAGAAAACCATTAGTAACACACTACACCGTCATGGATTAAAATCCTGCAGTGCACGCAAGGTCCCCCTGCTCAAGCCAGCGCATGTCCAGTCCCGTCTGAAGTTTGCCAATGACCATCTGGATGATCCAGAGTAGGAATGGGAGAAAGTCATGTGGTCTGATGAGACAAAAACAGAGCTTTTTGGTCTAAACTCTACTCGCCGTGTTTGGAGGAAGAAGGATGAGTACAACCCCAAGAACACCATCCCAACCGTGAAGCATGGAGGTGGAAACATGATTCTTTGGGGATGCTTTTCTGCAAAGGAGACAGGACGACTGCACCGTATTGAGGGGAGGATGGATGGGGCCATGTATCCCCAAAGTAAGAGCATTGAAGATGGGTCGTGGCTGGGTCTTCCAGCAAGACAACGACCCGAAACACACTGCCAGGGCAACTAAGGAGTGGCTCCGTAAGAAGCATCTCAAGGTCCTGGAGTGGCCTAGCCAGTCTCCAGACCTGAACCCAATAGAACATCTTTGGAGGGAGCTGAAAGTCCATATTGCCCAGCGACAGCCCCGAAACCTGAAGGATCTGGAGAAGGTCTGTATGGAAGACTTGGCCAAAATCCTGTAACGGCTTTCTTCCGTCGAAGGAGAGTCGGACCAAAATGCAGCGTGGTTAGTTCGATACATCTTTAATATAGAAAAAACACGAACAATACAAAAACAAGAAAATGGAACGTGAAAACCTAGACAGCCTATCTGGTGAAAGACAAACACACTGAGACAGGAACAAATCACCCACAAACACACAGTGAAACCCAGGCTACCTAAATATGGTTCCCAATCAGAGACAACGAGAATCACCTGACTCTGATTGAGAACCGCCTCAGGGAGCCAAGCCTATGCTATACACCCCTACTCAGCCACAATCCCAATGCCTACTAAAACCCCAATACGACAACACAATAAACCCATGTCACACCCTGGCCTGACCAAATAACTAAAGAAAACACAAAATACTAAGACCAAGGCGTGACAGAACCCCCCCCCTAAGGTGCGGACTCCCGGACGCACATCAAAACCATAGGGAGGGTCCGGGTGGGCGTCTGTCCATGGTGGCTGCTCCGGCTCGGGACGTGGACCCCACTCCATTAATGTCTTAGTTCCTCCCCCTCGCGTCCTAGGATAATCCCCTCTCTCCGCCGACCATGGCCTAGTAGTCCTCACCCAGAACCCCGCTGGACTGAGGGGCAGCTCGGGACTGAGGGGCAGCTCGGGACTGAGGGGCAGCTCGGGACTGAGGGGAAGCCCGGCACTGAGGGGAAGCTCAGCACTGAGGGGAAGCTCAGCACTGAGGGGAAGATCAGCACTGAGGGGAAGCTCAGGCAGGTAGTTGGCTCCGGCAGATCCTGGCTGGCTGGCGGCTCTGGAAGAGTCTGGTTGACTGGCAGATCTGGAAGAGTCTGGTTGACTGGCAGATCTGGAAGATTCTGGTTGACTGGCAGATCTGGAAGATTCTGGTTGACTGGCAGATCTGGAAGATTCTGGTTGACTGGCAGATCTGGCTGCTCTGGCTGCTCCATGCAGACTGGCAGCTCTGGCTGCTCCATGCAGGCTGACAGCTCTGGCTGCTCCATGCAGACTGGCAGCTCAGGCTGCTCCATGCAGACTGGCAGCTCTGGCTGCTCCATGCAGACTGGCAGCTCTGGCTGCTCCATGCAGACTGGTAGCTCTATGCAGACTGGCAGCTCTGGCTGCTCCATGCAAACTGGCAGCTCTGGCTGCTCCATGCAGGCTGACAGCTCTGGCTGCTCCATGCAGGCTGACAGCTCTGGCTGCGCTGAACATGCAGGAGGCTCCGGCAGCGCAGGAGAGGAGAAAGGCTCTGGCTGCGCTAAACAGGCGGGAGGCTCCGGCAGCGCTGTAGAGGAAGGCTCTGGCTGCGCTGAACAGGCGGGAGGCTCCGACAGCGCTGTAGAGGAGGAAGGCTCTGGCTGCGCTAAACAGGTGGGAGGCTCCGGCAGCGCAGGAGAGGAGAAAGGCTCTGGCTGCGCTGAACAGGCGGGAGGCTCCGGCAGCGCCATAGAGGAGGAAGGCCCTGGCTGCGCTAAACAGGCGGGAGACTCCGGCAGCGCAGGAGAGGAGGAAAGCGCTGGCTGCGCTGAACAGGCGAGGCGCACTGAAGGCCTGGTGCGTGGTGCTGGAACTGGTGGTACTGGACCGAGGACACGCACAGGAAGCCTGGTGCGGGGAGCTGCTACCGGAGGACTGGTGTGTGGAGGTGGCACTGGATAGACCGGACCGTGCAGGCGCACTGGAGCTCTTGAGCACAGAGCCTGCCCAACCTTACTTGGCTCGATGCCCACTCTAGCCCGGCTAATACGAAGAGCTGGTATGTACCGCACCGGGCTATGCACCCGCACTGGAGACACCGTGCGCTCACTAGCATAACACGGTGCCTGCCCGGTCTCTTTAGCCCCCCGGTAAGCACAGGAAGTTAGCGCAGGTCTCCTACCTGGCGTAGCCTTACTCCCTGTGAGCCTCCCCCCAATACATTTTTGGGGCCGACTCTTGGGCTTCCATCCGCGTCGCCGTGCTGCCTCTTCATACCAGCGCCTCTCCGCTTTCACCGCCTCCAGTTCTTCTTTGGGGCGTCGATATTCACCAGGCTGTGCCCAGGGTCCTTTTCCGTCCAATATCTCCTCCCAAGTCCAGAAGTCCTGTGATCGCTGCTCCTCACAATAAACAGGAGGAGTTGGCTCAGGTCTGACTCCTGACTCTGCCACTCTCTCCCTGAGCCCCCCACCCCAAATACATTTTTGGGGCTGCTTTTCGGGCTTCCTTGCCAACCGTGTTCCCTCGTATCGTCGGCTCCTCTCTCCGGCTGCCTCTGCTCTCCTAAGTGCCCCCACCTGTTCCCATGGGAGGCGATCTCTTCCGGCCAGTTTCTCCTCCCAAGTGTAACAACCTTTGCCATCCAAAACGTCTTCCCATGTCCATTCCTCCTTTCGCTGCTTCTGCTGCTTCTGCTGTCGCTGCCTGTCACCACCCTGCTTGGTCCGGGTGTGGTGGGTGATTCTGTAACGGCTTTCTTCCGTCGAAGGAGAGTCGGACCAAAATGCAGCGTGGTTAGTTCGATACATCTTTAATATAGAAAAAACACGAACAATACAAAAACAAGAAAACGGAACGTGAAAACCTAGACAGCCTATCTGGTGAAAGACAAACACACTGAGACAGGAACAATCACCCACAAACGCACACAAACACACAGTGAAACCCAGGCTACCTAAATATGCTTCCCAATCAGAGACAACGAGAATCACCTGACTCTGATTGAGAACCGCCTCAGGCAGCCAAGCCTATGCTATACACCCCTACTCAGCCACAATCCCAATGCCTACTAAAACCCCAATACGACAACACAATAAACCCATGTCATACCCTGGCCTGACCAAATAACTAAAGAAAACACAAAATACTAAGACCAAGGCGTGACAAATCCCTGCTGCAGTGTGTGCAAACCTGGTCAAGAACTACAGGAAACGTATGATCTCTGTAATTGCAAACAAAGGTTTCTGTACCAAATATTAAGTTATCCTTTTCTGATGTATCAAATACTTATGTCATGCAATAAAATGCAAATGAATTACTTAAAAATCATACAATGTGATTTTCTGGATATTTGTTTTAGATTCCGTCTCACAGTTGAAGTGTACCTATGATAAAAATTACAGACCTCTACATGCTTTGTAAGTAGGAAAACCTGCAAAATCGACAGTGTATCAAATACTTGTTCTCCCCACTGTGTATGTGTGTATATATATACACACACACACACTCTGCCCCCACCCCAACTCCCTGTCTCTCCTCTGCCCTAGAGCAAGCAAACATGCTGTAGAGCGTTACAGAAACAGATGCCATGTGGGATCCAAGATGGAGCAGCAGTAAGACGTATTTGATTTTGTCCCATGTAAATATTCAGTCTTTTTCATTTTTTGTATACATTCCATTATATTTAAATAAATTATTTTCCATTTTCGAATTAAATATACCTTCCTGCAACCCGCCTCATCCAATGTGTTACGGATCTGCTATTTTTTAGACCTTATAACTGGAGCCTCCATCAGAAGCTAGTCATCGGAAGCTAGCTAGCCAGCTAATTAGCTACTAGCTATTTAGTCATTGTTAGTCACTGCTAGCAGTCTTTACCTTTAGCACAGACACCAGTCGCTTTAGCTCGGATAGCCCGGTTAATACCTGCCTGTCTGCACAGCCTGAGCGTATCGGACTACTTTTTTCCACTACATCACCGGATTCCTCCCGCAAGCTCTGGACTATTACACCGGATCTTCGCAGCTAACTAGCTGCTACCGAGTGGCTATTGTGGCTAACACCCTTGTCCAGAAGCATGCACCAGTTAGCTTCAAGCTAGGCCCATCTTCCGGCTAGCAAACGAAGTACACCAACTACAATTCCTCTTTTGACAATTTGGCCTGGACCCTTTGTCGACACGGAGCCCCACCGATCCATCGCGACTGGTCTGCCGATCTGCTGACGTAATTCGGGCGATGTGCTCTCAACCGGCCTCTGCGTTGTGAATTTGGTGAAGATCCATCTGCTAGCCCCGGCCTGCTAGCTTTCTGAACATGGTCTCCCACTCGCCTAGCGTAGTAATCGACTTCCGAACGGCGCCCTGTTTCATCTATTGCTGCTCATTAGACCCTATGATCACTCGGCTACACAGCTAATGTCTGTTGGACTGTTCATTAACACGGTACTTCATTTAGTTTATCTGTCGGTCCCAGCCTCGAACTCAGGCCCTGTGTGTAGCTAACTGACCCTCTCTGCCCATTTATTGCCATTTATCCATTGTTGTTTTAGTTGTTTACCCGTTGTTGTCTTAGCTCTCACAATCAACACCTGTGATTGCTTTATGACTCTCTCTAATGTCAATATGCCTTGTATACTGTTGTTAATAGCAGCTCTCATTGTTTTATTTTACTGTGGAGCCCCTAGTCCTGCTCAACATGCCTCAGATAGCCCCCTTGTCCCACCCCCACACATGCGGAGACCGCACCTAGCTTAACTAGCGCCTCCAGAGATGCAAGCTCTCTCATCGTCACGCAATGCCTAGGTTTACCCCCACTGTACTCACACCCTACCATACCCTTGTCTGTACACTATGCCCTGAATCTATCCTACAACGCCCAGAAATCTGCTCCTTTTGTTCTCTGCTCCCAAAGCACTAGACAACCAGTTCTTATAGCCTTTAGCCCTACCCTCATTCTACTCCTCCTCTGTTCCTCTGGTGATGTAGAGGTTAACCCAGACCTTGTGTGTCCCCAGGCGCTCTCATTTGCCGACTTCTGCAACCGTAATAGCCTTGGGTTCATGCATGTTAACATCAGAACCTCCTCCCTAAGTTTGCTTTATTCACTGCTTTAGCACACTCTGCTAACCCTGATGTCCTAGCTGTGTCTGAATCCTGGCTTAGGAAGGCCACCAAAAATTCTGAAATCTCCATTCCCAATTACAACATTTTCTGTCAAGACAGAACTGGGGGCAGAATTGCAATCTACTGTAGAGATAGCCTGCAGAGTTCTGTCATACTATCCAGGTCTATGTCAAAACAGTTCGAGCTTCTACTTTTAAAGATCCATCTCTCCAGAAATAAGTCCCTCACTGTTGCCACTTGTTATAGACCCCCCTCAGCTCCCAGCTATGCCCTGGACACCATATGTGAACTGATTACCCCATATCTATCGTCAGAGTTTGTACTGCTAGGTGACCATAATTGGGATATGCTTAACACCCCGGCCGTCCTACAATCTAAGCTTGATGCCCTCAATCTCACACATATTATCAAAGAACCTACCAGGTACAACCCCAAATCCATAAACATGGGCACCCTCAAAAATATCATCCTGACCAACTTACACTCTAAATACACCTCTGCTGTTTTCAGCCAGGATCTCAGCAATCACTGCCTCATTGCCTGCGTCCGTTATAGGTCTGCGGTCAAACGACCACCCCCATCACTGTCAAATGCTACCTAAAACACTTCTGCGAGCAGGCCTTTCTAATCGACCTCTAATTCAACCTCTTTCTTATCATCGGAGATGCCTAAAAATTGGAAAGCGGCCTCTACAAAGGGGGAGATACTCTAGATACAAACTGTTACAGACCTAGATCCATCCTGCCATGCCTTTCTAAAGTCTTCAAAAGCCACGTTAACAATCGGATCACCGACCATTTCGAATCCCACCGAACCTTCTCTGCTATAAAATCTGGTTTCCGAGCTGGTGACAGGTGCACCTCAGCCACTATCATGGTCCTAAACGATATCATAACTGCCATCGATAAAAGACAGTACTGTGCAGCAGTTTTCATCGATCTGGCCAAGGCTTTCGACTCTGTCAATCACCATATTCTTATCGGCAGACTAAACAGACTTGGTATCTCTAATGATTACCTCGCCTGCTTCACTAACTACTTCTCAGATAGAGTTCAGTGTGTCAAATCGGAGGGCATGCTGTCCGGACCTCTGGCAGTCTCTATTTGGCTGCCACAGGGTTCAATTATCAGGCCTATTCTTTTCTCTGTATTTATCAATGATGTCACTCTTGCTGCGGGTGATTCATTGATCTTTGATCCGCCCGCCCGACTAGCATCACTACTCTGGACGGTTCTGACTTGGAATATGTGGACAACTATAAATACCTAGGTGTCTGGCTTGACTGTTAACTCTCCGTCCAGCATATCCAATCTAAAATCAAATCTATAATCGGTTTCCTATTTCGCAACAAATCCTCTGTCACTAATGCTGCCAAACTTACCCTCGTAAAATTGACTATCCTACCGATCCTTGACTTCGTCATTTAGAAATTAGCCTCCAACACTCTACTCAGCAAATTGTATGTAGTCTATCACAGTGCCATCCGTTTTGTCACCAAAGCCCCATATACAGTTGAAGTCAAAAGTTTATATAAATCTTAACCAAATACATTTAAACTCAGTTTTTGACAAATCTTGACATTTAATCCTAGTAAAAATTGCCTTTCTTAGGTCAGGTATGATCACCACTTTATTTTAAGAATGTGAAATGTCAGAATAATAGTAGAGAGAATGATTTATTTCAGCTTTGATTTCTTTCATCACATTCCCAGTGGGTCAGAAGTTTACATACACTCAATTAGTATTTGGGAGCATTGTCTTTAAATTGCTTACCTTAGGTCAAATGTTTCGGGTAGCCTTCCACTAACTTCCCACAATAGGTTGGGTGGATTTTGGCCCATTCCACTTGACAGAGCTGGTGTAACTGAGTCAGGTTTGTAGGCCTCCTTGCTCGCACATGCTTTTTCAGTTCTGCCCTCAAATGTTCAATAGGATTGAGGTCAGGGCTTTGTGATGGCCACTCCAATACCTTGACTTTGTTGTCCTTAAGCCATTTTGACACAACTTTGGAAGTATCTTTGGAGTCATTGTCCATTTGGGAGACCCATTTGCGACCAAGCTTTAACCTCCTGACTGATGTCAATATATCCACATAATTTCCCTACCTCATGATGCCATCTATTTTGTGAAGTGCACGAGTCCCTCCTGCAGCAAAGCACCCCCACAACATGATGCATCCACCCCCGTGCTTCAGCTTGCAAGCCTCCCCCTTTTTCCTCCAAACATAACGATGGTCATTATGGCCAAACAGTTCTATATTTTTTTCATCAGACCAAAATTACAATCTTTGTCCCCATGTGCAGTTGCAAACTGTAGTCTTTCTTTTTTATGGCATTTTTGGAGCGGTGGCTTCTTCCTTGCTGAGCTGCCTTTCAAGTTATGCTGATATAGGACTCGTTTTACTGTGGATATAGATACTTTTGTACCGGTTTCCTCCAGCATCTTCACAAGGTCGTTTGCTGTTGTTGAGGTCTTGGCTGATTTCAAGCAAAGAGGCATTGTGTCTGAAGGTAGGCCTTGAAATACATCCACAGCTACACCTCCAATTGACTCAAATTATGTCAATTAGCCTATCAGAAGCATCTAAAGCCATGTTTTCTGGAATTTTCCAAGCTGTTTAAAGGCACAGTCAACTTAGTGTATGTATTTGTAACTTCTGACTCACTGTGATACAGTGAATTATAAGTTAAATAATCTGTCTGTAAACAGTTGTTGGAAAATTACTTGTGTCATGCACAAAGTAGGTGTCTTAACTGACTTGTCAAAAATATATTTTGTTAACAAGAAATTTGTGGAGTGGTTGAAAAACGAGTTTCAATGATTTCCAACCTAAGTGTATGTAAACTTCTGACTTCAACTGTACTACTGACCACTGCGACCTGTGTGCTTTGGTTGGCTGGTCCTCGCTACATTTTCGTCGCCAAACCCACTGGCTCCAGGTCATCTATAAGTCTTTGCGAGGTATAGCTCCGTCTTATCTCAGCTCACTGGTCACCATAGCAATACCCACCCGTTGCACCTATTCCAGCAGGTATATTTCACTGGTCATCCCCAAGGCCAACACCTATTTTGGCCCCCTTTCCTTCCAGTTCTCTTCTGCCAATGACTGGAATGAATTGCAAAAATCACTGAAGTTGGAGACATATCTCCCTCACTAACTTTAAGCTTCAGCTGTCAGAGCAGCTTACCGATTGCTGCAGCTGTGCACAGCCCATCTGTAAATAGCCCATCTGTAAATAGCCCATTCAACCAACTACCTACCTCATCCCCATATTTGTTTTTGCTTCATGTGGTACTGAACTGTGAAGAGCACTAGAGAGAGGCTCTTTCAGGCTTTTTCCCTCATCCTGCTCTCTCTCCACCTCTTGTCTAATAAATTGACTCACCTGGTGGTGTGTTATCCTCTGTAGACTGAGTCTTCCAACATCTCTTTCTCTCTCACACTCTCGCTGTTTCACTCTCTCGCTCTCTCACTGTGTCTGTCTGTCTCTCTCTCTCTCAGGCGCTCTCTTTCTCGCTCTGTCGCTGTCTCGATCTCTCACTGTGTCTGTCTGTCGTTCTCTCTGTCTCTCGCTCTCTCTGTCTCTCTCTCTCTCTCTCTCTGGAAGTAATCATTATTTCCTTATTTCCCTTTCTCTCTCGCTTTCCCTGGGTGTCTGAGCCGAGTCAGTCCTGCAGCTCTCCGGGTGGGGTGATTTCAACACCTAATTAAATGCATCATTGTCTTCCAAATGACTCCAATTCTTCTCCCTGGGATCTGTGCTCAAGTCAATAAGAGTCATGCTACTGGATTTAAATGTTTCAAATTAGATCATGTAATCAAATGTGTACAGTTCATGGAGACACTGTGCATGCCCTCTTAGAAATAAACTAGTAAAATATGAATAAAATGCTGTTTTTAAAAAGTCATACAAAGTTAACTGTGCGACAACTGAGATGCACTTCATCTACTACAGAGCACCTTCATGCATACCTGTAGCTTAAGCCTCTCTCTCCAGTGCTCAGACCACTGACTCCTGTCATCCTGGGCTGTTTTTATTTTTTAATATTGATTGAAGAGAGAGGAAGAAGAGGCCGAGGTAGCTTTGTCGGGGTGCAGCCTGCTTTTCCCAGTTCTGTCACGGCAGGTCTTTCAGCTGTCAAAGGAACCCTTTAGGAGAGGTGGAGAAGAACACAAGAGACTGCACTTTTCTCTCTACCATCATCACTGACTCTCCAATCTCTCTCTGACCAGAGAGGTGCTCACAGTGGATGTGCTGTACACACAAACACAGAGGCATGCGTGCACACACAAACTCAGTTACACTCTCTCGCTCTCTCTCGCTCTTCTCTGTCTCGTGCACACGTCTCACTCTCTTTCTCGGTCCTTGCAATCTCTCTCTCTAGCTCTCTCTTTCCCTCTCTAGCACCCTCTCTTTCTCGCTCCCTCTCTCTCTGTGCCATCTTTTTCTCACTCATACACACCCGGGTGTACTTACCCACACACAGGCTTCGTGTTTCACAGTGTTATACTGGTTCACAGAACTCCCTCTATCCCTTGTAATGATGCATGTGTATCAGCAGGCAGTAATCTGAGCCTTCTGGGAAAGATTGTATCTTACATACATATGACTGTGACACTAGCTATGAGGGGTGGTAGTATATAATATCCGTTATAATATAATCTATATAGTCAGTAATGTGTTTGGGAGTTGGCATGTGAATGGGTATAATGTGTTTCTATGACTTTGTACGCTAGTACTGTAAGTACGCTCCTGCCTCACGGGCCAGGTCAGAACGACCCATAGGGCAGGAGTGTATATCTCCTGTTTCTGTAGTACTGTAAGTACGCTCCTGCCTCACGGGCCAGGTCAGAACGACCCATAGGGCAGGAGTGTATATCTCCTGTTTCTGTAGTACTGTAAGTACGCTCCTGCCTCACGGGCCAGGTCAGAACGACCCATAGGGCAGGAGTGTATATCTCCTGTTTCTGTAGTACTGTAAGTACGCTCCTGCCTCACGGGCCAGGTCAGAACTACCCATAGGGCAGGAGTGTATATCTCCTGTTTCTGTAGTACTGTAAGTGCTCCTGCCTCACGGGCCAGGTCAGAACGACCCATAGGGCAGGAGTGTATATCTCCTGTTTCTGTAGTACTGTAAGTACGCTCCTGCCTCACGGGCCAGGTTAGAACGACCCATAGGGCAGGAGTGTATATCTCCTGTTTCTGTAGTACTGTAAGTACGCTCCTGCCTCACGGGCCAGGTCAGAACGACCCATAGGGCAGGAGTGTATATCTCCTGTTTCTGTAGTACTGTAAGTACGCTCCTGCCTCACGGGCCAGGTCAGAACGACCCATAGGGCAGGAGTGTATATCTCCTGTTTCTGTAGCGTGACGTGAGGCAGCTTGATGTACAACCCTTGGACAGAACGCTAGTGACTGTATGTAGTGTTAGTTTTACTTTTTACATTTTATTTAACCTTTAGTTGATTCAGAGCAGGGGTGTATTCGTTATGCCGATTCTGTTGCAAAACATTTCTTAAATGGAACGAAACAGACCTACCTACATTTTGTGCAATAGAAGCTCTGTTTACTTCCATTGGGTCCCTAAACAGTTTATGTAATGAATACACCCCTGGTTTGGTCTGTTGTGAGATATGAGGGAGAGGTCTAGGCCAAATGACACAGGGCTGATTTGGCCCAGCTCTGCATTCCATGGTTGTGACGGAGACCAGAAAACCATGAACACCCCCCACTCTACAGCCCTGTGTGTGTGTCCTCTCAAGGATAGTAAAACAAGGAACATCCTCACTCGTGGGGATATTTCCCAGGTCCCGAAGAGTTGAAAGTCTTAGGGTTAGGGAAAATAGGATTTTGAATGGAAATCAAATTTAGGTCCCCACAAGGGTAGTAATACCGTGTGTGAGTGAATGAGAGCCGTAGAACTCTACAAAGCCATGACCATCAGATCACACATGGAATGAATCAGTCTCGTTGTGCAACTGACTAGATATCCCCTTTCTCTTCTCTCAACCATCATCCACTAAGCTACCTATGACATGCTACTCATAACAATGGCACCGTCTTTGGACAAGCCAAGGCGAGTAGGCTACAACGGGATCTGTGTTATTGAAGCTGTTCAGGATCCACTCTGTCCCCTGACCCTTCACACTGAGACATAGACCTTACTCAACCAGGCCTTCAGTTCAATCCACCCAATCACCTACAGTACTGCACTGTAAGTGGAAATCGAATCGTTTCTTCACATAGATGGGTTTACAGATGATATACTGTAGGCTTGGGCGGTATCCAGATTGTCATACCTTCATGACATCCTTGATCCATCTGGGGATAGTCGGTAATACCAACACTAAACACTATTTTCAATCTGAAGGTTACCAATGATGTAAAGTCCCATAGCAAATTCTAACAGGATGCTAACGAACCCATGCAAACATTTTATACTGTCTCGTACATAAACTATTTGCAGGACAGACATCCCAGCTCATAAAGGTATACAAGTAACTCAGAAATGCTACTCACAGTCTGCTGCACACGCACAACAAATATTAGACAGCAAGGCTCTTGATCCAGGTTGGGATTCTCTGCTGTTACCAAGAGGAGCTTGATTGCAAGAAGCTAGATAACTAGCTACTACGCTAGCAAACCAAAAGAACAACTGCAGAGCATTTAGCATATTTTAAACAATTAACATATTAGTTTAGTTATGAATTACTGTAACTAAATCACCTGGTGTGTGATGCACAACCATGAGGTTATTAGAGTAAACTAAAACTAATACAAAAACTAATCATGAAAAAAAAATGTAAACTGACAGAAAATAATTAACAAACCTGTTTAGGGGAAACAATTATACTGAAACTTATCTTTGACTCCAAAATTAACAAAAAACGAAATAATTCATTATGTTAAGTTTTTTAGTTTTTGGTGGTGCAAAAATCAAATGGGCTTTTCAACAAAAAAAAGTAAATGGGTATTTTAATCATCTGATTGTGGCGTATCACATTGAGATTGTCTTTATAATTTAAAGATAGACTTGGCGAGATGACGTTGCCACGAGCAGCACCACAGATATTGGCTGTGTTTGAGTGGTAAAAGCTAAAGCAACCGACTGTAGACAATATCGAGGAGTGAAGTCGTGGGAGATGCATCTGCCACAGCCGAAAGCCGGGTACTATGGATTCCCAACAGCAAGGCTCAGATCAACATGGCAGTGTTGCCATTGTTTATAAAATGTTTTCTCTATGATGTCGAAATTAACTTATCTAAGCCCCATATCAATCACTCACAAAACTGAAATCATAATATAATATTGTGTGTACATTGAACAATCAATTAGTGAGAGAGAGCCTCTATCACATTTAATTGTATACTGTATATCCATCCACTGTATACATATACTGAACAAAAATATAAACGCAACATGCAACAATTTCAAAGATTTTACTGAGTTACAGTTCATATAAGGAATTAGTCAATTGAAACAAATACATTAGACCTTAATCTATGGATTTCACATGACTGGGAATACAGATATGCATCTGTTGGTCACAGATGTCTTTAAAAAAAAGTTGTGGTGTGGATCAGACAACCAGTCAGTATCTGGTGTGACCACCATTTGTCTCATGCTGCGCAACACATCTCCTTTGCATAGAGTTGATCAGGCTGTTGATTGTGGCCTGTTGTCCCACTCCTCTTCAATAGCTGCACGAAATCGCTGGATATTGGCAGGAACTGTAACACGCTGTCGTACACGTCAATCCAGAGCATCCCAAACATGCTCATTGGGTGACATGTCTGGTGATTTATGCAGGCCATGGAAGAACTGGGACATTTTCAGATTCCAGGAGTTGTGTATAGATACTTGTGACATGGGGCCATGTATTATCATGCTGAAACATGAGGTGATGGTGTAGGATGAATGGCATAACAATGGGCCTCAGGATCTCGTCACGGTATCTCTGTGCATTCAAATTGCCACCCATAAAATGCTATTGTGTTCGTTGTCCGTAGTTTATGCCTGCCCATACCATAACCCTACCGCCACCATGGGGCACTCTGTTCACAACGTTGACATTAGGAAACCGCTCGCCCACACGACGCCATACTGGACATTCTCTAAAATGATGTTGGAGGTTGCTTATGGTGAAGAAATGAAAATGGAATGTTCTGGCAACAGCACTGGTGGACATTCCTGCAGTCAGCATGCCAATTGCACGCGGCCTCAACTTGAGACATCTGTGGCAGACATTTAGTGTTTTATTGTTACCAGCACAAGGTGCACCTGTGTAATGACCATGCTGCTTAATCAGCTTCTTGATATGCCACACCTGTCAGGTGGATGGGTTGTTCTTGGCAAAGGAGAAATGCTCACTAACAGGGATGTGAACAAATTTATGCTAGGAAATTGAGAGAAATAAGGTTTTTGTGTGCAAAGAAAAGTTCTGGGATCTTTTATTTCAGCTCATAAAACATAGGACCAACACTTTACATATTGTGTTTATATATATTTTTTGTATAAATTGCAGCAAATTCTTTCTGTTTTCGTAATGTCTTTGCTCATGTTCGCGTGAGTCAAACAAAAACAGACTAATGATTGGTTGACAATAGAGCCTCCCACAATGCAGGTGATGGCGGCAGGAGGAAGTTGTAAAGAGCAACTTCAGAAACTTGCATTGAACTTTATGACCTTTTGATCACATAATTTTTGTAAAGTAAGTAAGACAATTTTTCCCCCAGAATGCAACACATTTTGAAAGGCGGTGACTTAATAAAAGTGATCCGCTCTAATGCGGCCATTGACTTGAGTACGAACACTTTTTCCTCACACAGTCACACAGAGTATCTGCGCATGTGCAGAGGTGCGCTTCACGCTGCTACACCGTGGTAGCTACGGTACCAAAACAGCAAGAAGTTTAGCCTTGCGCTTCAACGCTCCTGGTTGTTGCAGAAATTGACCCATTACTACTGTGTACTTCGTGCAGCTATGTCATCTTGCTGAGTCTACTCTTTAAACCTACCCTAATTGTAAGGGGTGCGAACTGGCGGCAGAGAAGTCAGACCAGGAGAGCAATAACTGTGTTTCCAACGGAGCAGTTCATTAACAAAACCCACCGGAAAACAGAACAATAAAATAAATGGGTACATAATCCAACGCACACCAGGACAGACGTTCACAAGCACCTACAATAAACAATCACCGACAAGGACATGAGGGGAACAGAGGGTTAAATACACAACATGTAATTAACCTCTCTAGGGTATGTGGGACGCGTCCCACCTGGCCAGCATCCAATGAGATTGCAGAGCATCAAATACAGAAATAGTCATTATAAAAATTCAGAAAACAAAACATATTTTACATAGGTTTAAAGATTAACTTCTTGTGAATCGAACCACGGTGTCAGATTTTTAAAATGCTTTTCGGTGAAAGCATACCTTACGATTATTTGAGAACATAGCCCAGCACCTTACGATTATTATACAAACAGTTGCCAGCCAAGTAGAAGAGTTACACAAGTCAGAAATAGAGATAAAATTAATCCCTTACCTTTGATGATCTTCATATGGTTGCACTCAGAAGACATTCATTTACTCAATAAATGTTCCTTTTGTTTGATAAAGTCTCTTTATGGTCTCCTGAGGGATCTCCTCCCAGACCTGGACTAAAGCATCCGCCAACTCCTGGACAGTCTGTGGTGCAACGTGGCGTTGGTGGATGGAGCGAGACATGATGACCCAGATATGCTCAATTGGATTCAGGTCTGGGGAACGGGCGGGCCAGTCCATATCATCAATGCCTTCCTCTTGCAGGAACTGCTGACACACTCCAGCCACATGAGGTCTAGCATTGTCTAGTCGCTCTGGATAAGAGCGTCTGCTAAATGACTTAAATGTAAATGTAAATTAGGAGGAACCCAGGGCCAACCGCACCAGCATATGGTCTCACAAGGGGTCTGAGGATCTCATCTCGGTACCTAATGGCAGTCAGGCTACCTCTGGCGAGCACATGGAGGGCTGTGCGGCCCCCCCAAAGAAATGCCACCCCACACCATGACTGACCCACCGCCAAACCGGTCATGCTGGAGGATGTTGCAGGCAGCAGAACGTTCTCCACGGCGTCTCCAGACTCTGTCACGTCTGTCACATGTGTTCAGTGTGAACCTGCTTTCATCTGTGAAGAGCACAAGGTGCCATCTTGGATGAGCTGCACTACCTGAGCCACTTGTGTGGGTTGTAGACTCCGTCTCATGCTACCACTAGAGTGAAAGCACCGCCAGCATTCAAAGGTGACCAAAACATCAGCCAGGAAGCATAGGAACTGAGAAGTGGTCTGTGGTCCCCACCTGCAGAACCACTCCTTTATTGGGGGTGTCTTGCTAATTGCCTATAATATCCACCTGTTGTCTAATCAATTTGCACAACAGCATGTGAAATTTATTGTCAATCAGTGTTGCTTCCTAAGTGGACAGTTTGATTTCACAGAAGTGTGATTGACTTGGAGTTACATTGTGTTGTTTAAGTGTTCCCTTTATTTTTTTGAACAGTGTATGTGGTTGCTCCAAGTTATGTATTCACACTCCAATTCCAATGTTAGTCTGTAGTTTGTTAAACAGCTTACTGAAACAAAATGAAAACATTTAGACCTATCACATCTTTGCTAAATATGTTAACTTGAACCTGTTTGCTGTCCATATTGTTCTAAATAAATGTATGGCTTCAATGTGGAAATATATACATACTGTAGCATTCACACTGACATAGGGTTGCATCTGAATTGCTTGTTGTTTGGGGTTTTTAGGCTTGGTTTCGGTATAGCACTTTGTGACATCGGCTGATGTAAAAAGTGCTTTATAAATACATTTGATTGACTGATGGTTAGGCCTACTGTAAATTGCATTATGGCTGAGCGTGTGTACATGCCAAATGTTGTCAATAAGCAAGATTAAATTCACTAAAGAGAGAGATGAATTCTAAAGAAAACAAACAACCTTTTTTTAACTAGGCTGTGTCTAAACACACTTATAGGCACCATAATTGCTTCCCTTGGGCATATAATATCAAAACAATGCAGGCTATGGAGGGTTTCACACATCCAAACTCTACACAGTAGCTGGACAGATATCCAGTTAGGGAGAATGTCCACTCACCATTATACTGCTCCCAAATCTAATGTTTTATATACAATACCATTCAAAAGTTTGGGTTCACTTAGAAATGTCCTTGTTTTTGAAAGAGAAGCACATTTTTTGTCCATTAAAAATTGATATAAATAAATTAGGCCTTATTTTATGGATTTCACATGACTGGGAATACAGATACAGTGGGGCAAAAAAAGTATTTCGTCAGCCACCAATTGTGCAAGTTCTCCCACTTAAAAAGATGAGGCCTGTAATATTCATCATAGGTACACTTCAACTATGACAGACAAAATGAAAGGAAAAAAATCCATAAAATCACATTGTAGGATTTTAATGAATTTATTTGCAAATTATGGTGGAAAATAAGTATTTGGTCACCTACAAACAAGCAAGATTTCTGGCTCTCACAGACCTGTAACTTCTTCTTTAAGAGGCTCCTCTGTCCTCCACTCGTTACCTGTATTAATGGCACCTGTGTGAACTTGTTATCAGTATAAAAGACACCTGTCCACAACCTCAAACAGTCACACTCCAAACTCCACTATGGCCAAGACCAAAGAGCTGTCAAAGGACACCAGAAACAAAATTGTAGACCTGCACCAGGCTGGGGAGACTGAATCTGCAATAGGTAAGCAGCTTGGTTTGAAGAAATCAACTGTGGGAGCAATTATTAGGAAATGGAAGACATACAAGACCACTGATAATCTCCCTCGATCTGGGGCTCCACGCAAGATCTCACCACGTGGGGTCAAAATGATCACAATAACGGTGAGCAAAACGGTGAGCATTTGGATGATCCAGAAGAGGATTGGGAGAATGTCATATGGTCAGATGAAACCAAAATATAACTTTTTGGTAAAAACTCAACTCGTCGTGTTTGGAGGGCAAAGAATGCTGAGTTGCATCCAAAGAACACCATACCTACTGTGAAGCATGGGGGTGGAAACATCATGCTTTGGGGCTTTTTTTCTGCAAAGGGACCAGGACGACTGATCCGTGTAAAGGAAAGAATGAATGGGGCCATGTATCGTGAGATTTTGAGTGAAAACCTCCTTCCATCAGCAAGGGCATTGAAGAAGAAACGTGGCTGGGTCTTTCAGCATGACAATGATCCCAAACACACTGCCCGGGCAACGAAGGAGTGGCTTCGTAAGAAGCATTTCAAGGTCCTGGAGTGGCCTAGCCAGTCTCCAGATCTCAACCCCATAGAAAATCTTTGGAGGGAGTTGAAAGTCCGTGTTGCCCAGCAACAGCCCCAGAACATCACTGCTCTAGAGGAGATCTGCATGGAGGAATGGGCCAAAATACCAGCAACAGTGTGTGAAAACCTTGTGAAGACTTACAGAAAACGTTTGACCTCTGTCATTGCCAACAAAGGGTATATAACAAAGTATTGAGAAACTTTTGTTATTGAACAAATACTTGTTTTCCACCATAATTTGCAAATAAATTCATTAAAAATCCTACAATGTGATTTTCTGGATTTTTTTTCTTGTCATTTTGTCTGTCATAGTTGAAGTGTACCTATGATGAAAATTACAGGCCACTCATCTTTTTAAGTGGGAGAACTTGCACAATTGGTGGCTGACTAAATACTTTTTTGCCCCACTGTATGCAGCTGTTTGTCACAGATGCCTTTTTTAAGTTGGGGCGTCGATCAGAAAACCAGTCAGTATCTGGTGTGAACACCATTTGAGTCATGCGGCGCGACACATCTCCTTTGCATAGAGTTGATCAGGCTGTTGATTGTGGCCTTGCCCCACCATACCCTCCTCTTCTCCCAACCACCACCACCACAATCAGCCTTCAACCTCTCTCCCCTCTCTCCATAACCATGATGCAGGGTGGACATGGGCATACATGCAGGACTCCATATCCATCTCTCAGTGGTACTGATGACTGAGTACCAGCCAGCCCATCCAGCAAGCCAGCTAGCTCATTCCTGTGATAGTAGTGTGCCCTCTGTGCCCTGTGTTGGAGCTCCAGGCATGATTGATGGCTGTAATGTAGGAGAGTGGTGCAGGTCCCTGTAGAGGCAGTCAGACAGACTGAGTCACAAATGGCACCCCATTCCCTTTAAATAGTGCACTATATAGGGATTAGGGTGCTATTTGGGATGTACAGTGACTGCCGCTGAGCTGACCAGGAGGAGGTTGAGATGTGTGAGTGGATGGATACACCTGTAGGAGGAGGAGATGTGTGAGTGGATGGATGGATGGATGGATGGATACACCTGTAGGAGGAGGAGATGTGTGAGTGGATGGATACACCAGGAGGAGGAGGAGATGTGTGAGTGGATGGATACACCTGGAGGAGGAGGAGATGTGTGAGTGGATGGATACACCTGTAGGAGGAGAAGATGTGTGAGTGGATGATACACCAGGAGGAGAAGGAGAGGTTATTCTGGCCATTGAAAAGCATGGGTACACACACGGGCGCAGAGACACACACACACACACACACGGGCACACATACACACCGTCACATGCGTACACACAAAATCATGTTTTCACACACACAAAACAACACTTGTTTTTTCCCCTCACTCTTCAGCTTACTCATCTTTTCATGATGATCTGACACAAACACAGATGCACAGTCATGCTACACAAACCCTTAGACACATGTACACCTGTACACAGTGTCTCCGACGCATGCATACATACACAGGCCTTGACATCACCTACAGGAGACTCTGTGCTCACTCAACAATGAAGGTGTGTGTGTGTGTGTGTGTGTGTGTGTGTGTGTGTGTGTGTGTGTGTGTGTGTGTGTGTGTGTGTGTGTGTGTGTGTGTGCGTGTGTTGCGCTGTGTGCAGGCATTTTAGGAAGCCACATGAGTCACATCCAGGCAGCACAAGGTCAACAGAACAAGAGACCCACATCCAGGCAGAACTGTATCCCACAACAATGCCTTCTCCACACTGATACAGCATACCCTCACATGTCCACACACGTGCCTCTGACTCTGGGCTGGATGCAGCATGAGGGAGGGTTCACAACACTGGAGCAAGGCTCCTGTTTTCCTTTACACACAGTGATTGACTGTAGGTACAGCATGTCTCGTTAAAAAAATGCTTTACACTTGAAATACTATAGCAGTAGGTATTGTATGGGGTTTCATATTGTCATAATGATAATAGGATGTCCCCTCCCTGCTTTGTGTGAAACAGTGGCAGACACACACACTACTTCTGTGTTTTTATGAGTCTCCATATTTCTCTTCTCCTGGGTTCTCCCAGATGCATCGGGTGGCCAGATCTTCACTGACAGCTGAAGTTATTGAGGCTAAGAGTTCAGTGCATTTTCTGCCCTGCTAAACCATAATACATGGAGCTGGGAGACTATCACACTGTCTGAGCGTCCTGTCTTTATGTGGACTAGATGGTTTGTTCTTTCCAAGGCCTTTGTGTGTTCTGTGTCACTGCTGATTCCAGATTATATCCAGAGGTTCACTGGACTTTAGATTGATAGTGAGAAATGAAATAGTCTGACCTTCAATTCTCTAGTTTTTCCAAATCTGGAAGCTTTTACAAAATGGAGATATCAAATGTCAAGTGTTTAAGTAAATAAAATCAACCTTAACCCATTTCTCAAGTGTAAGCCTTCCTCCTCTCTTCCACCCCCTCTCCATGAGAAGTACAACAATGACTCTGAGGGACATGTGAAAGAAAATGGAGAGATGGTGGAGGAGATTACACTGATCTGCTTTGATCTCTCTCTCTCACTCTCTCTCTCTTTCTCACTCTCTGTAGTCGGAAGGCTTGGGCGATATCCAGATTGTCATACTTTCATATGGACCTTGTGCCGCACCGGGACATTCGGTAAACTTCCGGCACTGAACACAAGGGGCGTGATTTTCAAACCACACTGAGCCTTTGTATTCAGATTAGCAATGCTAACAAGTACGTGTTAGCTAAATGCTAAGGAGCGCGATGCGAACATTTTATAACGTTTCTTACATAACCTTTTTTCAGGACAGCCACCCCAGTTATACAAGTAACTCAGAAATGCTACTCACAGTTTGCTGCACACACATAACAAATATTAGACAGCGAGTATCTTCATCCAGGATGGGGATTTTCTGCTGTTACCGGCAAGCGAAGAATGATTTTGGAAGAAGCTAACCACTTAACTAGATAACTAACTAGCTTCTAAATTAGTAAACCAAATGCACAACTGGAGAGAATTTAGCACATTTTAGACAGTTAACTTAATAGTTATATGATATCTAGCTGGCAAACATTTTGTTTTGACTTCCATACTGTACAGTAGCTAGATCACAAGGATCCGGTCTCTCGTCGTTGTGTGCTTGTAAACAAACCACGAGAATGGGCACTACCGGTAAGCTTCATAATGAAACATTGTGACAGGCGAAATGAAGAACACAATCTTAATCTCCTAACATATTGCACAAGCTAACAGCAGGTATTTATTTAAAAAGTAGCTACAAATATTAAAATATTAAAAATAAAAACAGCATAGTGGGTTAATTTCCCAAACAATTAAGTGTTGAAGCGCGAAGCTCAACTTCTCTGCTGTTTCGGTGCCCTGGCTAACACACTGAACAGCGTGAAGTGAACCCGTGCACATGCACAGTTACTGTGTGTGACTGTGTGAGAGAAGTCTAGCATCTTCCACACCTCAATATCTGTTGCGCTGCTCATGGCAACATCAAAGTAGCTACAAATATTCAAATGTATAAAAAAACAGTATTGAAAAACCATCCCGTGGCTTTTTCCAAATACCCCGGTATAGGGCATATACGGTATACTGGCCAAGCCTAGTCGTCAGCCACACGAGACACAATGTGTAAACGGTTGCATATGGGTCTTCAAGCCCCTGATAGCCCAGGCCTTTGATGAACCAGTGTTCAGAGTGGGGCCTCATTCTCCAGATCAGACCGTGACGTGTTATATACACACACAAAAAGACCAGCCAGACAAACAGTAGAGGCAACATGCTGAGATGGAGCTCTGAGTCACACACACACTTTCCCCTCCTACTGTGCGTACTTGTTTCTGTGTAGCTGTTTCATCTCAACCCTCCACTACACTCTTAACAGTAAGAGGCATACATTCTGGCATGAAAAACCAGTCTGAGGCTGGGGATGCTGAGATGAGAAGAATAGTGAGAACGGTAGAGAAGGACTGAGAACGGTAGAGAGGGAGTGAGAAAGGTAGAGAGGGAGTGAGAAAGGTAAGGTAGAGAGGGAGTGAGAAAGGTAGAGAGGGAGTGAGAAAGGTAGAGAGGGAGTGAGAAAGGTAGAGAGGGAGTGAGAACGGTAGAGAGGGAGTGAGAAAGGTAGAGAGGGAGTGAGAAAGGTAGAGAGGGAGTGAGAACGGTAGAGAGGGAGTGAGAACGGTAGAGAGGGAGTGAGAACGGTAGAGAGGGAGTGAGAATGGTAGAGAGGGAGTGAGAACGGTAGAGAGGGAGTGAGAACGGTAGAGAGGGAGTGAGAAAGGTAGAGAGGGAGTGAGAAAGGTAGAGAGGGAGTGAGAAAGGTAGAGAGGGAGTGAGAACGTTAGAGAGGGAGTGAGAAAGGTAGAGAGGGAGTGAGAAAGGTAGAGAGGGAGTGAGAAAGGTAGAGAGGGAGTGAGAAAGGTAGAGAGGGAGTGAGAACATTAGAGAGGTAGTGAGAACGGTAGAGAGGGAGTGAGAAAGGTAGAGAGGGAGTGAGAAAGGTAGAGAGGGAGTGAGAAAGGTAGAGAGGGAGTGAGAACGGTAGAGAGGGAGTGAGAACGGTAGAGAGGGAGTGAGAAAGGTAAGGTAGAGAGGGAGTGAGAATGGTAGAGAGGGAGTGAGAACGGTAAGGTAGAGAGGGAGTGAGAACGGTGGAGAGGGAGTGAGAACGGTAGAGAGGGAGTGAGAACGGTAGAGAGGGAGTGAGAAAGGTAGAGAGGGAGTGAGAACGGTAGAGAGGGAGTGAGAGAGGGAGTGAAACGGTAGGGGGAGTGAGAAAGGTAGAGAGGGAGTGAGAAAGGTAGAGAGGGGTAGAGAGGGAGGAGAAAGGTAGAGAGGGAGTGAGAAAGGTAGAGGGGAGTGAGAAAGGTAGAGAGGAGTGAGAACCGTAGAGAGGGAGTGAGAAAGGTAAGGTAGAGGGGAGTGACAAAGGTAAGGTAGAGAGGGAGTGACAAAGGTAAGGTAGAGAGGGAGTGAGAAAGGTAAGGTAGAGAGGGGGTGAGAACGGTAGAGAGGGAGTGAGAAAGGTAGAGGGAGTGAGAAAGGTAGAGAGGGAGTGAGAAAGGTAGAGAGGGAGTGAGAAAGGTAAGGTAGAGAGGGAGTGGGAAAGGTAAGAGAGAGGGAATGGGAAAGGTAAGGTAGAGAGGGAGTGAGAAAGGTAGAGAGGGGGAGTGAGAAAGGTAGAGAGGGAGTGAGAAAGGTAGAGAGGGAGTGAGAAAGGTAGAGAGGGAGTGAGAACGGTAGAGGGAGTGAGAAGGTAAGGTAGAGAGGGAGTGAGAATGGTAGAGAGGGAGTGAGAACGGTAGAGAGGGAGTGAGAACGTAGAGAGGGAGAACGGTGAGAGGGAGTGAAAGGTAGAGAGGGAGTGAGAAAGGTAGAGAGGGAGTGAGAACGGTAGAGAGGGAGTGAGAACGGTAGAGAGGGAGTGAGAAAGGTAGAGAGGGAGTGAGAAAGGTAGAGAGGGGTAGAGAGGGAGTGAGAAAGGTAGAGAGGGAGTGAGAAAGGTAGAGAGGGAGTGAGAAAGGTAGAGAGGGAGTGAGAACGGTAGAGAGGGAGTGAGAAAGGTAAGGTAGAGAGGGAGTGACAAAGGTAAAGTAGAGAGGGAGTGACAAAGGTAAGGTAGAGAGGGAGTGAGAAAGGTAAGGTAGAGAGGGGGTGAGAACGGTAGAGAGGGAGTGAGAAAGGTAGAGAGGGAGTGAGAAAGGTAGAGAGGGAGTGAGAGGGAGTGAGAAAGGTAGAGAGGGAGTGAGAAAGGTAGAGAGGGAGTGAGGAAGGTAGAGAGGGAGTGAGAAAGGTAAGGTAGAGAGGGAGTGGGAAAGGTAAGGTAGAGAGGGAGGGGAAAGGTAAGGTAGAAGGGAGTGAGAAAGGTAGAGAGGGAGTGAGAAAGGTAGAGAGGGAGTGAGAAAGGTAGAGAGGAGTGAGAAAGGTAGAGAGGGAGTGAGAAAGGTAGAGGGATTGAGAAAGGTAGAGAGGGATTGAGAAAGGTAGAGAGGGAGTGAGAAAGGTAGAGAGGGAGTGAGAAAGAGAGGGAGTGAGAAAGGTAGAGAGGGAGTGAGAAAGGTAAGGTAGAGGGAGTGAGAAAGGTAAGGTAGAGAGGGAGTGAGAAAGGTGAGAAAGGTAGAGAGGGAGTGAGAAAGGTAGAGAGGGAGTGAGAAAGGTAGAGAGGGAGTGAGAATGGTAGAGAGGGAGTGAGAAAGGTAGAGAGGGAGTGAGAAAGGTAGAGAGGGAGTGAGAAAGGTAGAGAGGGAGTGAGAAAGGTAGAGAGGGAGTGAGAACATTAGAGAGGTAGTGAGAACGGTAGAGAGGGAGTGAGAAAGGTAGAGAGGGAGTGAGAAAGGTAGAGAGGGAGTGAGAAAGGTAGAGAGGGAGTGAGAAAGGTAGAGAGGGAGTGAGAACGGTAGAGAGGGAGTGAGAAAGGTAAGGTAGAGAGGGAGTGAGAATGGTAGAGAGGGAGTGAGAACGGTAAGGTAGAGAGGGAGTGAGAACGGTAGAGAGGGAGTGAGAACGATAGAGAGGGAGTGAGAACGGTAGAGAGGGAGTGAGAAAGGTAGAGAGGGAGTGAGAAAGGTAGAGAGGGGTAGAGAGGGAGTGAGAAAGGTAGAGAGGGAGTGAGAAAGGTAGAGAGGGAGTGAGAACGGTAGAGAGGGAGTGAGAAAGGTAAGGTAGAGAGGGAGTGACAAAGGTAAGGTAGAGAGGGAGTGACAAACGTAAGGTAGAGAGGGAGTGAGAAAGGTAAGGTAGAGAGGGGGTGAGAACGGTAGAGAGGGAGTGAGAAAGGTAGAGAGGGAGTGAGAAAGGTAGAGAGGGAGTGAGAAAGGTAGAGAGGGAGTGAGAAAGGTAGAGAGGGAGTGAGAAAGGTAAGGTAGAGAGGGAGTGGGAAAGGTAAGGTAGAGAGGGAATGGGAAAGGTAAGGTAGAGAGGGAGTGAGAAAGGTAGAGAGGGAGTGAGAAAGGTAGAGAGGGAGTGAGAAAGGTAGAGAGGGAGTGAGAAAGGTAGAGATGGAGTGAGAAAGGTAGAGAGGGAGTGAGAAAGGTAGAGAGGGAGTGAGAACGGTAGAGAGGGAGTGAGAAAGGTAAGGTAGAGAGGGAGTGAGAATGGTAGAGAGGGAGTGAGAACGGTAAGGTAGAGAGGGAGTGAGAACGGTAGAGAGGGAGTGAGAACGGTAGAGAGGGAGTGAGAAAGGTAGAGAGGGGTAGAGAGGGAGTGAGAAAGGTAGAGAGGGAGTGAGAACGGTAGAGAGGGAGTGAGAACGGTAGAGAGGGAGTGAGAAAGTGAGAAAGGTAGAGAGGGAGTGAGAAAGGTAGAGAGGGGTAGGAGTGAGAGGGAGTGAGAAGGTAGAGAGGGAGTGAGAAAGGTAGAGAGGGAGTGAGAACGGTAGAGAGGGAGTGAGAAAGGTAAGGTAGAGAGGGAGTGACAAAGGTAAGGTAGAGAGGGAGTGACAAAGGTAAGGTAGAGAGGGAGTGAGAAAGGTAAGGTAGAGAGGGGGTGAGAACGGTAGAGAGGGACTGAGAAAGGTAGAGAGGGAGTGAGAAAGGTAGAGAGGGAGTGAGAGGGAGTGAGAAAGGTAGAGAGGGAGTGAGAAAGGTAGAGAGGGAGTGAGAAAGGTAGAGAGGGAGTGAGAAAGGTAAGGTAGAGAGGGAGTGAGAAAGGTAGAGAGGGAGTGAGAAAGGTAGAGAGGGAGTGAGAAAGGTAGAGAGGGAGTGAGAAAGGTAGAGAGGGAGTGAGAAAGGTAGAGAGGGAGTGAGAAAGGTAGAGAGGGATTGAGAAAGGTAGAGAGGGATTGAGAAAGGTAGAGAGGGAGTGAGAAAGGTAGAGAGGGAGTGAGAACGGTAGAGAGGGAGTGAGAAAGGTAGAGAGGGAGTGAGAAAGGTAAGGTATTGAGGGAGTGAGAAAGGTAAGGTAGAGAGGGAGTGAGAACGGTAGAGAGGGAGTGAGAAAGGTAGAGAGGGAGTGAGAAAGGTAGAGAGGGAGTGAGAAAGGTAGAGAGGGAGTGAGAATGGTAGAGAGGGAGTGAGAAAGGTAGAGAGGGAGTGAGAAAGGTAGAGAGGGAGTGAGAAAGGTAGAGAGGGAGTGAGAAAGGTAGAGAGGGAGTGAGAAAGGTAGAGAGGGAGTGAGAAAGGTAAGGTAGAGAGGGAGTGAGAAAGGTAAGGTAGAGAGGGAGTGAGAAAGGTAAGGTAGAGAGGGAGTGAGAAAGGTAAGGTAGAGAGGGAGTGGGTAAGGTAGAGAGGGAGTGGGTAAGGTAGAGAGGGAGTGAGAAAGGTAAGGTAGAGTGGGAGTGAGAACGGTAGAGAGGGAGTGAGAAAGGTAGAGAGGGAGTGAGAAAGGTAGAGAGGGAGTGAGAACGGTGGAGAGGGAGTGAGAAAGGTAAAGAGGGAGTGAGAACGGTGGAGAGGGAGTGAGAAAGGTAGAGAAGGAGTGAGAAAGGTAGAGAGGGAGTGAGAAAGGTAGAGAGGGAGTGAGAAAGGTAGAGAGGGAGTGAGAACGGTAGAGAGGGAGTGAGAAAGGTAGAGAGGGAGTGAGAAAGGTAGAGAGGGAGTGAGAAAGGTAGAGAGAGAAAGGTAGAGAGGGAGTGAGAAAGGTAGAGAGGGAGGGAGAAAGGTAGAGAGAGAGTGAGAACGGTAGAGAGGGAGGGAGAAAGGTAGAGAGGGAGTGAGAACGGTAGATAGGGAGTGAGAACGGTAGAGAGGGAGTGAGAACGGTAGAGAGGGAGTGAGAACGGTAGAGAGGGAGTGAGAACGGTAGAGGGAGTGAGAAAGGTAGAGAGGGAGTGAGAAAGGTAGATAGGGAGTGAGAAAGGTAGAGAGGGAGTGAGACAGGTAGAGAGGGAGTGAGAAAGGTAGAGAGGGAGTGAGAAAGGTAGAGAGGGAGTGAGTCCTCTGCTCTGCTCCTTATGGCCAATGCTGATCTGTGCCAGTATGACCTGGCGTGGGCAGTGACTGTTTGTTCACCTCTCAGCGTTCAGTTCACCCTGTCCTCTCAAAGGGACACAGGGACACTCCACTCCATCCAGGCCCACCCAGTACCTTGGCTTATTTTTCAACCTTTTGTTCAGGGTCTCGGCATCTCACTCAAAGACACGTCTGGGATTTTAACCCGACAACAGCCTAGTCATGAAATCCACCTCAACCCTCCTCACAAACAACATCATGTTTGTTTGTCCTTGTCCACCAGTCGTTGTTTCATTTAAAAAGCTACACCAGTGAAGGCAGGTGGATTAGAGGACAGGAGCTCTAAAAAACTAAAAACAATGCTCACATCCCCAAACGAGCTCTGTCTCTGGGCAAATATCACATCACGAAGAAGACACCCACACACATTGAGCCGCCTTGCTGCTCCCAATGTTATCGTCTACACAGCAACCAACTAATAACTAACGAGACGGGAGAGGAGCTCGGTGTCCACCATAGACAGCCTAGATAAAAACAGTATTAAACCAATTGAAGAGTAGCTTCATGATGTCTGTTCAGTATTACATAGGGAGGGAAGCCAGCAATAACAAGCTAGCTAGTAACCCCGGAAAAACTCAGGTGATTCAACTCATTGATTAGTTGACAAGTTTTTTGCATTTATTTTTTGATTATTTTGATATTGAATACTGCACTGTTGGGTAGGACTTGCAAGTTAAGTATTTCACTGTACTTGTGACAAATAAAACTTGACACTTGAATCAGTTGGGAAACACTGTATTAGCGGATGCTGAAAGTAACAGGCTATGATGCTAGTCATCCATAGCCGTCAGTGTATTAATGAATGCTAGCTGCTAAGCATCCATCAGTGTATTAGTGGATGCTAACTGCTAAGCATCCATCAGTGTATTAGTGGATGCTAACTGCTAAGCATCCATCAGTGTATTAGTGGATGCTAACTGCTAAGCACTAAATAGACGCCTCCCTCACTGATTATTTAGTATGTGAGAGAATCTGTCTCTCATAGCAGTAAGAAGATCATTTGCATAATTACTCTGGGGACAGTTCCCCTTTGGAATCTATGACAAGCTGAGATCCTGTGCTGTAAGTAGAGGTCCTTTTCACTCTGAGCTAAAGAGTTCAGTCAAGCGAAAAGAAGAAGGTTCTACACCGCATTGAAGCCAGACTCACTATACTGTATCAATCTCATGACCCCAAGTCCATGCCAGTATTTTCCCCATCTGGCACCATCACACTGCAGCCTATATGCTCTGAAGTCTGTGACAGTGTTCTGAGCTAGAGGGATCTGGTCCAGTTTTGTAGAGTAAACTCATCTGATAAGAATATCCCTCCCTAGTTAATGCTAGATCTGTTTTTCCCACGGGACCTTGGTCATTGGCATGAGCCAGCTCTGCTCCATGAGATGAATGTACAGCTACCTCTTCTCTGCCCTGTGCAAACTGAACCCTGCTTTGAGAGGGCAAGCCTTTAATTGGAACTTCAAAGAAGCCCAGCTAAGCTAATGGGAAGAGGAAGGAGGGTGATTGGGGGATTTATTTTCCATTTTAGTACAGTGTACGACCACCTCCATTCTGTAATTTATCTCCATTGCTCATGTGCTTCTCCATACCAGCTAATTGACTTCACACACTTAGAGACTGCCAAGCCAGTCTAATTACCGCTCTCTTCCTACATTGACTATACAGCTCTCACTAGACAAAGGTCTACAGTGTGTGTGTGTGACATCATTGGTCGAGGGACGTTAGTAGACATTTTTGCAGGGATGTTTTGGGGAAGGGTACAGGGAAATATAGGGTTGCTTATGCAGTCAGTCAGTCAGTTACACAGGGAGGAGACAGTGGACATCTATTCAGTGACCCTGGAAATCCAAGCGGTCTTAATGATGTGCTAATTAGATAGCACCAGGGCTTGGCCACTAACATGGAAGGGCCTCATTAAAGAACCTGTGGTGGCAGCCTCTCCCTGTAACACCTCTGCATTCCATGCTCATTTAGAGAGGATTTACTGTGTTTTGGAAATCAGTGCTCTAATTTGATGGTTGTTTAGTACAGGTGTGTGTTTAGAATAGATGGGGGGGCGTCCGTGTCCACCCATACCATCAATCAGTCCCCTATAATCAGTCCCCTGAGATTTATCAAACTGCTTCGCCCATTTCTAATTTCACCTCTCCTATCGCTGTAAATGCAGACATTTGACTCAATTGAAGCCTCAGGGCTAATGCCAGCGTTTTAAGGACTCAGTCTTTATCTGCTGTCTGATGGATCTGAGTAGACGAGACAGTGGAGGGATGGAGGGAGACAGTGGGGGGATGGAGGGAGACAGTGGGGGGATGGAGGGAGACAGTGGGGGGATGGAGGGAGACAGTGGAGGGATGGAGGGAGACAGTGGAGGGAGAGAGGGAGACAGTGAGAGGGATGGAGACAGCAATCCCATGTGTGATTGCCTCATCATTCTCTCTCTCGCTTTGACTCTCCCCCAGTTTTTTATGATTGCCGTCTCACCCCCCACCACTCTAATGCCCAGGTGACGAGACACAAAGGAGCCCATTGTGTTCCATAGGAGCCTGGCTGTCCAGCGATATGCTAGCTGCCTCATAGCGTAGCGGGATGCTGTCTGTGTGTGTGTGTGTGTGTGCGTGCGTGCGTGCGTGCGTGTGTGTGTAAAAATGGAGCCAGGACACATTCCTGGGGGGTTGTAGTAAAGACCTCCCTGGTCACCTAACATGGGAACAGAGCAGACCTGACTTCGAGAATGGGGGTATAGTCTCTCAGCCGTGTTTGTGTGTGTGTAATGTGGTTCCATAACTCATAATGCATAGAATAGTTTTCTGGGAACATGGGACCACAGGCCTGAGGTTTACCAGTTCAATGCTTTTCTTTCCCTGACCTACATTCCTCACTAAAATGTCCATCGACTTACACAATGTGTAAAGAGGCCTGTTTCTTTTGGCCATAGACCTTCCTACCGCAGCCATAACTGGACTGGTTCAACTTGAGTAAAATACCATTCATACTAAGAAAAGAACATTCATACTCAATACTAGGGTTGCAAAGGGTCGGAAACTTTACGGTAAATTTCTGGAAATTTTCCATGGGAAGTTAAGCCTGGGAAATTGGGAAATGTTGCTTAAATTTGGTTAAACTATCCCCAATTCAATGGATTGGGGATAGTCCATCACATGTACAGCTGATTATCAAGATCTTGAACACTAATGAGATGCTAATGATTCTACTACAATGTCTGAGCCAAGGACTACATGCTTTCTGGTAAGTTTTGATTACAATACTGGGTGGGGTGAATATATTTTATATGATTTTTTGTTAAATAGTAGCCTACAGCAAAGTGTTAACTTGTTAACAATGTCTGCTAGTTAGTTTTTGCTGAGCCTGCTAACTGAGGAGTGGTTTCAATTTTGTATTTTTTTGTTTAACTAGGCAAGTCAGTTAAGAACAAATTCTTATTTACAATGATGGCCTACCAGGGAACAGTGGGTTAACTGCCTTGTTCAGGGGAAGAATGACAGATTTTTACCTTGTCAGCTTAGGGATTTGATCCAGCAACCTTCAGTTACTGGCCCAACGCTCTAACCTCTAGGCCACCTGCCCATTCTAAAACATGTATCTTACAAAGGAGTTGTTTAATCTAACTGCTTAACTATTTATCTGTACAGGGAATTGTATTTGTTTTTTTTTTACTACTTTTTTTTCTCATCTTTACAGGAAAATGCCATGGGCACTATCTGATGTGTGGATACATTTCACTGCAGCTAATGTAGAAGGAAAAGCTGTGTACATTTGCAAATACTGTGCCAAATCATATGTGAAGAATGCAACAAAGATGCAGAATAATCTGGCCAAGTGCATAATGTTCACTCAGCGCACACAAGCAACCTCTGACAAAAGTCCCTCTACTTCTATTTGAGGTGAAAATGATTAATCAGACACCTTATCGATAGCGACAGCTCATGGTCCTCCTGGAATCAGGTTTTTTGACTCAATGGAGGAACGCTCTTCTTGAGCTGTGTATGCAACTGAATCACCTCTGATGCTCACAGGCAAGGTGTATTGGGAGAGATTTCTGAATGTTCTTCACCCAGAATACACCCCTCCAACCAGACATGCTTCATCTACTCATTTGCTGGATGCAGAGTTCAACAGAGTTCAAGTGAAGGTCAAGCAAATCATAGAGAAAGCAGACAGTATTGCAATCATTTCTGATGGGTGGTTGAATGTTCGTGGGCAAGGAATAATTAACTACATCATCTCCACCCCTCAACAAGTATTCTAAAAGAGCACAGACACAAGGGACAACAGACACACCGGTCTCTACATTGCAGATGAGCTGAAAACAATAAGGCTGCTTGTTCTAAAGTGGAGGAGTCCAACCCTCACATCACACCCATTGGCTGTGCTGCTCATGCACTGAATCTGCTCCTCAAGGACATCATGGCACTGAAAACAATGGATACACTCTACAAGAGAGCCAAGGAAATGGTTAGGTATCTGAAGGGTCATCAAGTTATAGCAGCAATCTGCCTCACCAAGCAAAGTGAGAAGAATAAGAGCACCACATTGAAGCTTCCCAGCAACGCCCATTGGGGTGGTGGTGTTATCATGGTTGACAGTCTCCTGGAGGGGAAGGAGTCTCTACAAGAAATGGCCAAATCACAGTCTTCTGATATGGATAGCCCTATCAAGAGGATCCTCCTGGATGATGCATTTTGGGAGAGAGTGGTAAGCAGCCTGAAACTCCTGAAACCTATAGCGGTAACCATTACACGGATTGAGGGAGACAATGCCATCCTGCCTGATGTTCAGACTCTGCTTGCAGATGTAAGAGAAGAAATCTGTACTGCCCTGCCCACTTCACTGATGCTCCAAGGAGAGGAAACTGCAATTCTGAAATACATACAAAAGCGTGAAGACTTCTGCCTGAAGCCCATACACGTCACAGCGTACATGTTGGAACCCAAGCATGGTGGCAAGAGATTCTGTCTGATGCAGAGATCAACAAGGCCTATGGTGGCATCACTACCGTGTCTCGCCACTTTGGCCTGGATGAGGGCAAGGTTCTTGGTAGTCTGGCGAAGTACACTTCCAAGGGCTTTGGGATGGAGATGCAATATGGCAGTCGTGCCAACATATCTCATCAGCCACCTGGTGGAAGGGACTTTGTGGATCTGAGACTCTTTCCCCTGTTGGCTCCATCATCCTCCAACTCCCACCAACGTCAGCCGCCTCAGAGTGCAACTGGTCCTTGTTTGAGACCACACACACCAAACCACACCACAGGCTGACCATTACAAAGGATGAAAAATTGATGGCCATCCGGGAAAATTTGAGGCTTTTTGAGCCTGACAACGAGCCATTCTCAACAAGGTTGGAAAGTGACAGTGAAGATGAGGCCTCAGAGTCTCATGTTCAAGAGGTGGACATTGAGGAGGTCCAGGGAGAAGACACAGAAGCCTGAGAGGAAGACAAGCAAAGTTTAGTTTTTACACTAACGTTTTTGGGAGATGCGATGGATCGTTGGGGATCATTCAATATTCCCTTTATTTTGTTGTTCAGTGATTTCATCCCATGTGTGAGTCAACTCATTTAATTAAAGTTCAATTCGTAACTAAATCGTTTTTATATTTATATTTGAAGGATTTAATCATTTGCAATTATGTCTACTTATAAGGTAAAAGGTTTATGTTTCTCTCTCTGTATGATATGGTAAATATATCCAATGCAAAAAAACAACTACATTTAAATGGTATTTATTCATGAAACTTAATCTCAAGATGACGGACGAACAGGTGGAAACAATTGATTTTCAAAGTGCTCACCGTTTTGGTGGCAGAGCAGAGGGAAGGCCCCGTCTGATTGTAGCTATGCTAACCCACTACAAAAGGAAAAATGCCTTGTTACAACAGGGTAGGGAATTGAAGAACACCCCATTCTCTATTAATGAACAATTTCCTCATGAAATAGTGGAGAGACGATGTGCCCTGTACCCCACTTCCAAAAGGCTCCGTGCAGAAAAGCAGAGGTTTATCTAGTGGTGATTAAATTATATGTAAATAATCAAATGTTCAAGGACTGGAAGATGACAAAGTGGCTGTGAGTGTAGCTAACTCCTGTTGAAGTAGTCCCGGATACATATTTGCACGTGGACTTAAAATAAGGTTGGATTTATGGTAATACAGAATGGGTATGATGAACTTATCCTTTTTCTATTTTGGCAATATGTAATTTCGGACAATATGGACGTAATATCAGTTTTGATTTAAGAGAATGTGAGGATGGGTAAGGCTGACCTCTTTATTCTTCATGATTTTATGTATTTGAAGATTGTACATTTGAAATACCAAGGTAGTTTTTTGTTTGTTTAATATGATTTGTCCTAATTGTAGAGGTTGGGTGTATTATGACTTAAAAGCTGTTATATAGTGTGACCCATGTTCGCCGATGTGAATCAGAATGATTTGCTTTTAAAATAAAACTTAATAAATATAAATATATGTATTATAGGGCTAGGATAAAGGATTATATCATCAAAAGCCTGCCTAGGTTCTCTATTGGAATAGGCCTAAAAAAAAAAATTTGCATTTACAAAATTGCATTTACATAATTACATTTAAAAAATACATCTCAATATAAAAACTCTAAAGTCTAATTAATCTATATAGGGCAAATAATGATGATCCACACTTTTTTGAAAATATATATAATAATATATTGAGCTCACAAGCAACAAAATAATCTATTATTATGGTGGGAGAATATAATACGGTTTTAAGTACCTCAATGGATCGTAAAGGAAGTCATTCTACAAACTATCACACTATCACCCTATCACAAAGATTATGGATACATTATAACTAGTTGATATATGGAGGGTGAAAAACCCTGACCTAGGGAGATATACATGGAGGAGGCTTAAAGCAGCCATCTTGATTACTTCCTAGTCTCGTTCTTGCTGGCATCAAAAGTTTTAAAAAATATATATTAATAGGAGACCGAATGTGATCAGACCACCATCTAATTGGCCTCCATATAACTCTTACAAAATGTCCACGTGGATGGGGATATTGGAAAATTAATCAAAGCCTATTGGATGACAATTTGTTCTTAACTTAAACAAAATAATTCATAACTGACTTTTTTTGTACAACATATGTACAGCAGAACCCCTTATTGTATGGGACACTTTCAAATGTACTTTTAGAGGCCATTCAATGCAATACTCATCATTTAAACAAAAGCAGTTTAGGTCAAAAGAGATTAGACTAATAAAGGAAATAGAGGAAGTAACAACGCAGGTAGATGGTAATGGAAACTGTACTTTAGAGGCACAAAATGGGTTAGAGGAAAAACAAAAACAAATGGAGCTACTTATTCAAGAATGATCAAGTGTAATGTATTACAAAAATAAAACAAATTGGATAGAAAATGGGGGAAATGCACAAACGTTTTCTTGAATCTTCAACACAGAAATTCCACCAAAAATAATTTACAGAAACTCATTACAAATGATGGAGTTATCCATGATTCACCAAATTATATTTTGAAAGAGGAAGCTAAATATTTTAAGCTAATGTTTTATTTTCAGTCTCCTCCATTTTCACTGAATGATGTTAACTGTAAGGATTTCTTTCCTAATAATAATGTAAAATTAACAAATTTACAGAAAGACCGGTGTGAAGGCCAACTTACAGAAGAGGCACTTTTTGAGGCAATAAAATATTTTCAGTCTGGAAAAACACCAGGGCTTGACGGTATACCAGTAGAGGTTTATCAGGCCTTTTTTGATGTACTCAAATATCCATTATTAGCATGTTTTAATTACTCTTATACAAATGGTAGACTTTCAGATACTTCACAATATGCTCTGATTTCATTACTACTGAAACAAGACCCAGGTGGTAAGTATAAAGATCCAGTCCATTTAAAAACTCTAACACTTCAATGTTGTGATGCGAAAATCCTGGCGAAATGCATAGCATATAGAATAAAAAAAGGTCATACCAGATATTGTTCATTCTGATCAGATAGGTTTTTTACATGGACGATATATTGGAAATAATATACAACAATTACTTGAAACAATTGAACATTATGAAACATTGAAGATACCATTTTGAAAAGGTGTTTGATAAAGTACGATTAGAATTTATATATGCCTGGAATACTTTAATTTTGGTGAATCTCTTATACAATGGGTTAAAGTTATGTACAGCAACCCCAGATGTAAAATAATAAAAAATGGTTACATCTCAGATAGTATTGAGCTTTTAAGAGGAGTAAAACAAGGCTGTCCGTTGTCTCCATATCTATTTATTATGGTCATTGAAATGCTAGCTATTATTAAAATGAGATCCAACAAAAACATCAAGGGGTTAGAAATTCAATGTGTCAATGTATGCTGATGACTCACAATCTGGATCCCTGCACAGTCTGATTGAAGATCTTGATCACTTTTCTAGCCTCTCTGGATTAAAACCTAATTATGACAAGTGTACCATATTACATATTGCATCGTTAAAAAATGCAGTGTTTACTCTACCTTGTGGTTTACCAATAAAATGGGCACTTAGGTTGGAGTCATTAAAACTCGTTTTTCAACCACTCCACAAATTTCTTGTTAACCTCTTGCTCCTACCTGGCATGCAGGCGTCCCATCTAGAGCTCTGGAAATGCAAATGCGCTACGCTAAATGCTAATAGTATTAGTTAAAACTCAAACGTTCATTAAAATACACATGCAGGGTATTGAATTAAAGCTACACTCGTTGTGAATCCAGGCAACAAGTCAGATTTTTAAAATGCTTTTCGGCGAAAGCATGAGAAGCTATTATCTGATAGCATGTAACACCCCAAAAGACCCGCAGGGGATGTAAACCAAATAATTAGCATATTCGGTGCTACACAAACCGCACAATAAAATATAAAACATTCATTACCTTTGACCTTCTTTGTTGGCACTCCTAGATGTCCCATAATCACTATTGGGTCTTTTTTTCGATTAAATCGGTCCATATATAGCCTAGATATCGTTCTATGTAGACTGTGTGATAAACGGAAAAAAATAGCGTTTCATAACGTAACGTCATTTTTTAAAATTCAAAAAGTCGCCGATAAACTTTCACAAAACACTTCGAAATACTTTTGTAATGCATCTTTAGGTATTAGTACACGTTAATAAGCGATAAAATTCATCAGGAGGCGATGTAAATTCTCGAAAAAAATGTCTTGGAGAGAGCTCGACCAAAACATCCGGTCGGAGACCGGAGGGAATCGGTTCCCTTGTGTCGGTTTGACCAAGAATCAAAGCCGAATCAAATGGCAAGACTCTAGACATCGTGTGGAAGCTGTAGGCACTGCAACCTCGGCCTCATTTAATTCGGTTCACTTTGAACAATTCCTGGAAGTAGCGCAAGGATATTTATTTCCATTTTCAGTGATCAGATTTTCTTGCACTTTTCGATGAAACGCACGTTCTGTTATAGTCACACAGCCGTGATTTAACCAGTTTTATAAACGTCTGAGTGTTTTCTATCCACACATACTAATCATATGCATATACTATATTCCTGGCATGAGTCGCAGGGCGCTGAAATGTTGCGCGAAAAAGTAGAGGATCGACTTAAGAGGTTAACAAACTATAGTTGTGGCTAGTTGGTTAGGACATCTCCTTTGTGCATGACACAAGTAATTTTTCCAACAATTGTTTACAGACAGATTATTTCACTTATAATTCACTGTATCACAATTCCAGTGGGTCAGAAGTGCACATACACTAAGTTGACTGTACCTTTAAACAGTTGTAAAATTCCAGAAAACGATGTCATGGCTTTAGATGCTTCTGATAGGCTAATTGACATAATTTCTAGTTGATTGGAGGTGTACCTGTGGATGTATTTCAAGGCCTACCTTCAAACTCAGTGCCTCTTTGCTTGACATCATGGGAAAATCTAAAGAAATCAGCCAAGACCTCAGAAGAAAAATGGTAGACTTCCACAAGTCTAGTTCATCCTTGGGAGCAATTTCCAAATGCCTGAAGGCAGCACGTTCATCTGTACAAACAATCGTACGCAAATATAAACACCATGGGACTACTCACCCATCATACCGCTCAGGAAGGAGATGCGTTCTGTCTCCTAGAGATGAATTTACTTTGGTGCAAAAAGTGCACATCAATCCCAGATGAACAGCAAAGGACCTTGTGAAGATGCTGGAGGAAACAGGTACAAAAGTATCTATATCCACAGTAAAACAAGTCCTATATTGACGTAACCTGAAAGGCTGCTCACCAAGGAAGAAGCCACTGCTCTAAAACCACCATAAAAAAGGGGGACGCTTGCAAGCCGAAGAACACTATCCCAATTGTGAAGCAAAAAAATGAATCCATATTTGTACTGTGTAATGTGGTGCAAATACGTATCCGGGACTACTTCAACAGGAGGTAGCTACACTCACAGCCACTTTGTCATCTTCCAGTGAAGAGGTGGCAACATCATGTTGTGGGTGCTTTGCTGCAAGAGGGACTGGTGCACTTCACAAAATAGATGGCATCATGAGGTAGGACAATTATGTGGATATATTGAAGCAACATCTCAAGACATCAGGAAGTTAAAGCTTGGTCGCAAATGGGTCTTCCATATGGACAATGACTCCAAGCATACTTCCAAAGTTGTGGCAAAATGGCTTAAGGACAACAAAGTCAAGGTATTACAGTGGCCATCACAAAGCCCTGACCTCAATCCTATAGAAAATGTGTGGGCAGAACTGAAAAAGCGTGTGCGAGCAAAGAGGCCTACAAACCTGACTCAGTTACAACAGCTCTGTCAGGAGGATTGGGCCAATATTCACCCAACTTATTGTGGGAAGCTTGTGGAAAGCTACCAGAATCGTTTGACCCTATGTTAAAACAATTTAAAGGCAATGCTACCAAATACTGATTGAGTGTATGTAAACTTCTGACCCACTTGGAATGTGATGAAAGAAATCAAAGCTGAAATAAATAATTCTCTCTACTATTATTCTGACATTTCACATTCTTAAAATAAAGTAGTGATCCTAACTGACCTAAGACAGGGAATTCTTACTAGGATTAAATGTCAGGAATTGTGAAAGTCTGAGTTTAAATATATTTGGCTAAAGTGTATGTAAACTTCAGACTTACACTGTATGCAGTTAACGAAAATGCATGGGAATATCTGCTCAATCCAAATTTACAACCAACTATTTGCAGCACTACGACACAAATGGAGTAGGCAAGTGGAAAAGGGAGAAGGTAGGGAACTTGTTTCCCTACCATAAATTAAAGATACCAATGGGCTGAAAGGAATAGAAATAGAAAATAAAATAAATAGAAAAATATACCAGTTTCATTTGAGGACAAAAATGTTGCCAGCTGCACCATACAGGTTGCAAAATAAATGGGAAGAGATTTTCGATGTACCAATTCCATGGCACATGGTTTGTGAACTGGTACAAAAAACTACACTTGACTCAACACTTAGAGTTTTTTAATTTAAATTATTATATAAAATTCTTTCCACCAACAGACTGCTGTATATATGGGGCATACAACATCTCAGCAGACTTTGTTGCGACAAGACCTAATCAAGAAATCACTTATTCTGTTATTGAGAAACAGAGAAACAATTGTTATTGATGCTAACAACACTATAACTGGGATCCAGTCAAAGCACATCCTCCCCACCCTGAGGAAGACGCCTTGCATCTCTCTCTCTCACACACACTTCTAAAGAACAAACCGCTGGAGTCTGAGCTGATACTCAGAGAAGGATCCTATTCACACACCAGGGAATGCCCCCCCCCGGGGATGCCTGGATTCCCCTCCTCCTTCAGGATGAAGAACATCCCCCAAACGTCCTCCATCTGCCTGAACTGCTGTTGTTCCTCCAAGGCAGCAACACTGCCAGCCATTGTGTTATGTTCTCCTGTTATTCATGTATGCATCTGGATACTTGGTGATCCAAGCCAATTAATATTTCACCTTTGTTTCACATGACAGTTCCTCTACCAATGGAGCCTATAGCCCCCCGAACAACAACGCTGTCACACAGCCCAGAAATGTCTAAACTGTCCTCCTACACACACTCTCGCTGGGGGCATGCTTTCCATCACAGTCACCGGTACCTGTCAGATAGTTTTGAAAGGGATGATGGATCTTTCTCATTTACCCACTGGTGGTTATGCGTTTAGAGTTCCCAACTGTTTAAGAATGTTGGGGGATTTTCTAAATTACGTTTCGTGAATGTCCTGTGTGTGGTGTGTGTTCCCTCCGACATTGTACTGTGCTGACCCAGATGTTTCTCCTCTCCACAGGCAAGGTTCTGAATACAGACCTGCGTCACTACCTCAGCCTGCAGTTCCAGAAAGGTTCGCTGGACCACAAGCTCCAGCAGGTGATCAGGGATAACCTGTACCTGCGCACCATTCCCTGTGAGTAGTAACACCCCGGGCTTCCCCCCTGTGTTTTTCTCAGAGTTTCCTGTCTACTCCACATGTGCCTGCTCGTTAACGGCTGTTCCATGTGAGTAGGACACCTTTAGATCTCCAGACTGACGGTCACTAGCACTTCTGTAGCCAAGCAATCCTATTTGGCCCTGCCATCAGATAGAAATGCCCCCTTCACAGGTGTCCATTCATCAGTAGAGCAGTTTGCTTTTCCCAAAAGACATGCTACTTCTCCCATGAGGACACAGTGCTTGGCATTCATTGGAACCATCCTCCTCAGAACCCTCCGCTTGTGTCTGGATTGATGAAGAGAGTGATTAGAGCAAGAGTGACATGTCAATCACACTCCTTCATTTTCACAGTCCCATCTCTCTGTCCCTCATTCCTTTTCTTTCCTCTTGGCGCTGTGTGTTTAATCATGGATTCTTCTTCTCTCCTAACTGGGGGCATTCTATGCCACATGTCTGAGGTCTACAAAGCAGCCTTCAAACCTTCACTATAAAGGCCATCAACTTCACACTTCACACACTCTTTGATAGATGAGATAGGAGATCTCTCACTCCATTTTCCAATACTAATATGTAGGCCTTGGAAGTTAATCTCCAGAATATAATATGCATGTAATTATGTTTAATTAATATATATTTCCATAGTAACCTAATTTCTTCTAAGTACTTGGTGCCAACTCTATGCTTCATCCACCCACTATGAATGACTCCCCTGTGTTTGAGCATGTGTCTCTGGGCCTTTAAAACAAGGACTCCACTTAATGACTCCCCTGTGTTTGAGCATGTGTCTCTGGGCCTTTAAAACAAGGTTTCCACTTAATGACTCCCCTGTGTTTGAGCATGTGTCTCTGGGCCTTTAAAACAAGGACTACACTTAATGACTCCCCTGTGTTTGAGCATGTGTCTCTGGGCCTTTAAAACAATGACTCCACTTAATGACTCCCCTGTGTTTGAGCATGTGTCTCTGGGCCTTTAAAAACAATGACTCCACTTAATGACTCCCCTGTGTTTGAGCATGTGTCTCTGGGCCTTTAAAAACAATGACTCCACTTAATGACTCCCCTGTGTTTGAGCATGTGTCTCTGGGCCTTTAAAACAAGGACTCCCCTTATTGACTCCCCTGTGTTTGAGTGTGTGTCTCTGGGCCTTTAAAACAAGGACTCCCCTTATTGACTCCCCTGTATTTGAGTGTGTGTCTCTGGGCCTTTAAAACAATGACTCCACTTAATGACTCCCCTGTGTTTGAGTGTGTGTCTCTGGGCCTTTAAAATACTGGGATAAGTAAGTGGTGTGGGAAAGCATTTTATTTGTATACCCTAGTGGTTTTAAATGGACAAAAGGGCAAATTGGTGGGATTCAAAGTGCAAAGTGCAGATTTTCTACGCTACTCTGCCGAATTACATGGCAATTACTCCCCATTTCACAATTTATTAATGCTACAGGAAATGTATTAATGCTACAGGACACATTTTATATCATCTTTGAGTCACTATTTTAATTAGCATATAAAAGGTTTCTAATTTGTGACTTTGTTATGAGGGAGAGCCACCCATCCTCTCCTGAACGGCACATTTTCTCATGTGGAAATATAATGCTGATGAATAATTGTGAATAACAGGCAACTAAATAAATTGCTGATGTTCATTTTCACTAGATGGATACAGTATAACTGTTTAGTGTCTGTCAGTTTCATGAGTTAATGCATTGTTAATGTTCTCAGTATATAAATCAAGAGGGGCTATATCGACGACTGCGGACATTAATGCTAAATACTGTTTTGTGAAAAAATGTATAAAAAAGCCATACAAATTCTGAGAGGAAAATGTGCTACGGTAAGTAAGTACGCCAGGTTCTAATGCAGCTCATATTGAATTACTATGGCTGTACAGTCATACCCTGTAGCATTTCAAGCATTGACCCTAGTCTAAGCCTAGTTTGTCTCTAGTGCATGGCTGTTTGTTTCTGCCTCTTCATCAGTGCTAGGGGTTATATTTTGACTGGTGGTGCAGGTCAGCATATGACCCATGTCGCCACTGCTTAGCCACTGATGTTTGTGTGACTGTGAATGGCGTTTCACTGTGCAGGGAGCCGCTGCCTATCCTCTGCTGTGTGACTGTTACTATGGCCTTCCACAATGCATGGAGCCGCTGCCTATCCCCTGTTGTGTGACTGTGACTATGGCCTTCCACAATGCATGGAGCCGCTGCCTATCCTCTGCTGTGTGACTGTTACTATGGCCTTCCACAATGCATGGAGCCGCTGCCTATCCTCTGCTGTGTGACTGTGACTATGGCCTTCCACAATGCAGGGAGCCGCTGCCTATCCTCTGCTGTGTGACTGTGACTATGGCCTTCCACAATGCATGGAGCCGCTGCCTATCCCCTGTTGTGTGACTGTGACTATGGCCTTCCACAATGCATGGAGCCGCTGCCTATCCTCTGCTGTGTGACTGTTACTATGGCCTTCCACAATGCATGGAGCCGCTGCCTATCCTCTGCTGTGTGACTGTTACTATGACCTTCCACAATGCATGGAGCCGCTTCCTATCCTCTGTTGTGTGACTGTGACTATGGCCTTCCACAATGCATGGAGCCGCTTCCTATCCTCTGTTGTGTGACTGTGACTATGGCCTTCCACAATGCATGGAGGCGATGCCTATCCTCTGCTGTGTGACTGTTACTATGACCTTCCACAATGCATGGAGCCGCTGCCTATCCTCTGCTGTGTGACTGTTACTATGGCCTTCCACAATGCATGGAGCCGCTGCCTATCCTCTGCTGTGTGACTGTGACTATGGCCTTCCACAATGCATGGAGCCGCTGCCTATCCTCTGCTGTGTGACTGTGACTATGACCTTCCACAATGCATGGAGCCGCTGCCTATCCTCTGCTGTGTGACTGTTACTATGGCCTTCCACAATGCATGGAGCCGCTGCCTATCCTCTGCTGTGTGACTGTTACTATGACCTTCCACAATGCATGGAGCCGCTTCCTATCCTCTGTTGTGTGACTGTGACTATGGCCTTCCACAATGCATGGAGCCGCTTCCTATCCTCTGTTGTGTGACTGTGACTATGGCCTTCCACAATGCATGGAGGCGATGCCTATCCTCTGCTGTGTGACTGTTACTATGACCTTCCACAATGCATGGAGCCGCTGCCTATCCTCTGCTGTGTGACTGTGACTATGGCCTTCCACAATGCATGGAGCCGCTGCCTATCCTCTGCTGTGTGACTGTGACTATGACCTTCCACAATGCATGGAGCCGCTGCCTATCCTCTGCTGTGTGACTGTTACTATGACCTTCCACAATGCATGGAGCCGCTGCCTATCCTCTGCTGTGTGACTGTGACTATGACCTTCCACAATGCATGGAGCCGCTGCCTATCCTCTGCTGTGTGACTGTGACTATGACCTTCCACAATGCATGGAGCCGCTGCCTATCCTCTGCTGTGTGACTGTGACTATGACCTTCCACAATGCATGGAGCCGCTGCCTATCCTCTGTTGTGTGACTGTGACTATGGCCTTCCACAATGCATGGGGCCGCTGCCTATCCTCTGCTGTGTGACTGTGACTATGGCCTTCCACAATGCATGGAGCCGCTGCCTATCCTCTGCTGTGTGACTGTTACTATGGCCTTCCACAATGCATGGAGCCGCTGCCTATCCTCTGCTGTGTGACTGTGACTATGGCCTTCCACAATGCATGGAGCCGCTGCCTATCCTCTGCTGTGTGACTGTGACTATGACCTTCCACAATGCATGGAGCCGCTGCCTATCCTCTGCTGTGTGACTGTGACTATTCCACAATGGCCTTCCACAATGACCTTCATGGGAGCCGCTGCCTATCCTCTGCTGTGTGACTGTGACTATGGCCTTCCACACTGCATGGAGCCGCTGCCTATCCTCTGCTGTGTGACTGTTACTATGGCCTTCCACAATGCATGGAGCCGCTGCCTATCCTCTGCTGTGTGACTGTTACTATGGCCTTCCACAATGCATGGAGCCGCTGCCTATCCTCTGCTGTGTGACTGTGACTATGGCCTTCCACAATGCATGGAGCCGCTGCCTATCCTCTGCTGTGTGACTGTTACTATGGCCTTCCACAATGCATGGAGCCGCTGCCTATCCTCTGCTGTGTGACTGTGACTATGGCCTTCCACAATGCATGGAGCCGCTGCCTATCCTCTGCTGTGTGACTGTGACTATGGCCTTCCACAATGCATGGAGCCGCTGCCTATCCTCTGCTGTGTGACTGTGACTATGGGCTTCCACAATGCATGGAGCCGCTGCCTATCCTCTGCTGTGTGACTCTGACTATGGGCTTCCACAATGCATGGAGCCGCTGCCTATCCTCTGCTGTGTGACTGTGACTATGACCTTCCACAATGCATGGGGCCGCTGCCTATCCTCTGCTGTGTGACTGTGACTATGGCCTTCCACAATGCATGGAGCCGCTGCCTATCCTCTGCTGTGTGACTGTGACTATGACCTTCCACAATGCATGGGGCCGCTGCCTATCCTCTGTTGTGTGACTGTGACTATGGCCTTCCACAATGCATGGAGCCGCTGCCTTTCCCCTGCTGTGTGACTGTGACTATGGCCTTCCACAATGCATGGAGCCGCTGCCTATCCTCTGCTGTGTGACTGTGACTATGGGCTTCCACAATGCATGGAGCCGCTGCCTATCCCCTGCTGTGTGACTGTGACTATGGGCTTCCACAATGCATGGAGCCGCTGCTTATCCTCTGCTGTGTGACTGTGACTATGGCCTTCCACAATGCATGGAGCCCGAATGCTCTCGGAGTCTCTCCCTGGGATCCAGAATGGCTGCTTGGCCCCGCTCTGCCTCTCCTCATCGCAGCCCTCTAAATGGCAGCTCAGAGACTTCTCCCCAGTCCCCTCCTGAACACACGGGCAGAGACATCATTAAAGGTCACTCACGAGAAAGAAGGGAGAGTCAGTGCCAGGGGTCCAAATCACCACATAATCCTTGAAGCTTGGCTGAACCCTCTGCCTCCTCTTCTCCTCTGGGCAGTAATATCCGTAGTGGCACCGCAGTAAGCTCTGAGGCTCACTGGGAGATAACAAAGAGAGAACGATGACATAACTGTATAAGAAAAAGTGCCCCAGGTATTCAATCCAAAGAATCGTTTTCTCTTAAGAAGATTTAAGTATCTTCCATTAAACATGTTCTAAGCCTGTGAAACAAGACAGCATAACCATGAACATAGATAGCTTTTCCGTTAATAGGGAATATCTACTCGGAGTGGAAAAAACATTAGGAACCTAATGTTCCATCCTAATATTGAGTTGCACCCCCACCCCCCCATTTGCCCTCAGAACAGCCTCAATCCTTTGGGGCATGGACTCCACAAGGTATCGAAAGTGTTCCGCAGGGATGTTGGCCCATTTTGACTCCAACACTTCCTACAGTTGTGTGAAGTTGGCTGGATGTCCCTTGGGTACCAGACCATTCTTGATACACACAGGAAATTGTAAACCATGAAAAACCCAACTGTGATGCAGTTCTTGACACACTCAAACCGGTGCGCCTTGTTCAAGGGCACTTAAATCTTTTGTCTTGCCCATTCACCATCTGAATGGCACACACACATTCTTGGAATAGGAGTTATCTATTGGAAGCCAGACACGACAGGGTCAGGTCTCAATGTGAATATGTGTGACAGCCTTCCAGTGATGCTCCTGGTCTTCTTGTAAGCAGCTTAAGCAGCTGGCAGTGTTTCACGGTGGTGACGCTTCGCTGTGTAAACAGATACACTAATTGTTTTTTTTTCTTGGACTCTTGTCTGTCTGTCTCTCTGTCTGTCTGTCTTTCTGTCTCTGTGTTCCACTGTATCGGCTGTTCCACAACAATACGCTACCTAATGCAGAAAAGTGCCAATTCATCTTCACTAGATCCACTCCAAATAACCTAATACCTTTTAATGATGTTTGCGTTTTTGTGCTGCTGTTCAGTATTGTTTTGGTTCGATAGTTTCATTTCTTCAAAGGTGACATTTTTGAGAACATTAACAGAACATTTTTCGCTCACCTCCCGCTCCTCCCTCACCTCCCTCACTTGCCTCACCTCCCTCACTTTTTTACCCTGATCCCAGCACTAACTTTTCTCTGGTGTCTACTTCAAACGACCTGTTCTTGATTATCCTCTCTCCTCTACCTCAAAAGACAGACTGAATCCTTGATTCTTCCCCTCTGGTGAGTCAGATTGTTACATGAGAAAGACTGAGCCATGTAACTCTCAAGCAGGACTGTCAACATCTCAGTACACTAAATTGTAGGAATATTGGTTGAAGCCTATCACAAAATCTGTTCTGAAACCAGTTTTCCAAGCGCAAACACAAGAATACAGTATTCCGTTTTTCCTGTTTCTCTGTTCAATGATTCTCATATTACTGTCTTTGTTGCTCCTTTGGTCTCTGATTCGACCTCTGATAGAATTCAATAGTCTACTTCATCAGATGAACAGGATGGAGGGAGTGAATATGGAGGAAAGGAGGGAGGGAGATAGAGGGAGGTTCAGGAGAGATAGTATTAACTTCTTGCGGCGAGCCATCCCGGATCCGGGATCGTGAATACAGGCTCAAGCTCATTACCATAACGCAACGTTAACTATTCATGAAAATCGCAAATGAAATGAAATCAATATGCTAGCTCTCAAGCTTAGCCTTTTGTTAACAACACTGTCATCTCAGATTTTCAACCATAGCAAAACTAGCATTTGTGTAACAGTATTGATAACTATTGATAGCTAGCATTAGCATTTAGCGTTAGCATTCAGCAGGCAACATTTTCACAAAAACCAGAAAACCATTCAAATAAAATCATTTACCTTTGAAGAACTTTGGATGTTTTCAATGAGGAGACTCTCAGTTAGATAGCAAATGTTCCGTTTTTCCTGAAAGATTATTTGTTTAGGAGAAATCGCTCCATTTTGTGCGTCACGTTTAGCTACTAAAAAAAGCTGTATCCAGGATTGTGTAAATCTATCCGCAAGCTCATTAGCATAACACAACGTTAACTATTCATGAAAATCGCAAATGAAATGAAATCAATATGCTAGCTCTCAAGCTTAGCCTTTTGTTAACAACACTGTCATCTCAGATTTTCAAAAATATGCTTCTCAACCATAGCAAAACTAGCATTTAGCATTTAGCGTTAGCATCAGCAGGCAACATTTTCACAAAAACCAGAAAAACATTCAAATAAATCATTTACCTTTGAAGAACTTCGGATGTTTTCAATGAGGAGACTCAGTTAGATAGCAAATGTTCAGTTTTTCCTGAAAGATTATTTGTGCAGGAGAAATCGGTCCGTTTTCTGCGTCATGTTTGGCTACCAAAAAAAAACGAAAATTCAGTTATAAAAACGCTGAACTTTTTCCAAATTAACTCCATAATATCGACTGAAACATGGCAAACGTTGTTTAGAATCAATCCTCAAGGTGTTTTTCTATATATCTCTTCAAAGATATATCGTTCGTGGAAGTGTGCTTTCACCTCTGTATCCCATGTGAAAATGCATGCAGCTGAGAATTACGCACCAATTTAGACAAAGGACACCGGGCGGACCCCTGGCAAATGTAGTCTCTTATGGCCAATCTTCCAATGATATGCCTACAAATACGTCACAATGCTGTAGACATCTTGGACGAACGGCAGAGAGCCTAAGCTCGTTCATGGCACATTCACAGCCATTTAATGAGACGATATAAAAACAGAGCCTTAAAAATTCTGCTCATTTCCTGTTTGAGGTTTCATCTGGGTTTCGCCTGTAGCATGAGTTCTGTGGCACTCACAGATAATATCTTTGCAATTTTGAAAAAGTCAGAGTGTTTTCTTTCCAAAGCTGCCAATTATATGTATAGTCGAACATCTTTTCGTGACAAAATATTGCGCTTAAAACGGGAACGTTTTTTTATCCAATAATGAAATAGCGCCCCCATAGCTTCAACTGGTTAAAGGAGTCCATTTGAGCTCCTGTCAGGTTGTAATTCACTCGAGGTAAACACCCAATCATATCTGTCCCCTGATGCGTAAAATGTTTCCAATATATTTATACTTGTTTCAATGTATTTCGGATGAGGGGATCAACTTGTTAAAAGGACCAGCTTGTTGGCGTCAACTGCAGTACAAAGGCAGTTACAACAGATTATATTTTAATGACTGCTCCATGCTTGGTTTATACTGGCATGTAGTGTATAGTGCTGCAGTTTCCAGATCGAAAACCACAATTTTACGCAATTTAGGGTGAAGAATAGAGATGAAGGATGGAGAATGAAAGAACAGGAAGAAAAATGTAAAAGGTCTGGAATGTTTTTCAACTGTTGCTTTTATATAGTTTGTTATTGTCAAAACCGAAAACGGGGAAAACCCATCTTCTCAGCTCTGGAGATGAACATACCTCAGAACTCCTTGAAATAACCCATCTTCTACCATTGTGTCACCCCAAACAAAAGTCAGTTGCAGTGTTCTTCATATCCCCCTCCCACTTTCATAATGGATTCCATTCTGCCCTCATTAGAATAATCTATTCATAGCTTAGTTGAAAATGGTTTCTATCCTTCTTCTGTGAATACATGGCTGGATCGGAATCTCGACTCTTCCCAATGGGAACTGTCTGTTATCCTCACTCTGTGTCTGTTGTGTTGTCTCTGTCAGGTACCACGCGGCAGCCCAGAGAGGGGGAGGTTCCTGGAGTGGACTATAACTTCATCAGTGTAGGGGACTTCCGTGTGCTGGAGGAGAGTGGCCTGCTGCTGGAGAGTGGAACCTACGACGGTTGGTCTGAGCGTCTGGGGGAAGTGTATGGGAGGTGGACATTACAACACTCAGTAACACTATTCCCCACGACTTATGCATTGTTCGGTTACTCATTTATAGTACCTGCTGAGATGTCACTGTTATCCAGGTCATCAGATAAACTCAATATAAAGATGGCATTCATGCATTGTAAATGTGAAAGGAAGTAGGTCTAGCTTCCCAAGAGTTTCTTCTGGAGCAACATAGCATAGTCCCACTTAGCATTCAAAGTAGGTTGATGATTTCTCAGAAGCCAGCGGTCAGCATTGTGACAGAGAACCCTGGAGGACCCTCATAGCCAGTCATATCCAGACGTCACCAGGACATATAGGACATATAGCAGGCTGATCTACATATGGCTGTTTCAGCTCTATCTCGGGATGTTACTTATTAATGTGGGCCCTTTTGACCTCTGGGGAATCTCCACCGGACAACTGAGGCATAGAGACACACACATGCACACCCACACACATGCACACCCACACACATGCACACCCACACACATGCACAGACACACACACACATGCACACCCACACACATGCACAGACACACACACACATGCACAACCACACACACATGCACACCCACACACATGCACAGACACACACACACATGCACAGACACACACACATGCACACCCACACACATGCACACCCACACACATGCACAGACACACACACACATGCACACACACACACACATGCACACCCACACACATGCACACCCACACGCATGCACACCCATACGCATGCACACCCACACACATGCACACACACACAAATGCACACCCACACGCATGCACACCCACACACATGCACATGCAAACACATTTTCTCTCGCTCCCGCTCCCTCTCCCTCTCCCTCTCTCTCTCTCTCTCTCTCTCTCTCTCTCTCTCTCTCTCTTATGCTCATGAGATTGAGTTTTTGTTCACAAGGGAATGTGTAACGTTTTGTCAATGATCTGCCTGTGAGTCAATCTGTGACTTAGAGCCTGGTTTATTACCGGCAGCCCCCTTCCTTTGGTCTGAGAGGAAGTCTATGCCAGGCTGGATGTATGTGTGGATGGTTGGCTTTTCCCATCGACCAAGCCGTCAGTGGGACTAATCTCTGTGATCTCTGGACAGACAGGCAGGGCCTGATCACCTGTCGCTGTGGAGGTGATCTGTCAGGAAGTGACTAGGTCCAAGGTTACAGCTCTATGTATTACTGACTCTGGCCTCGACTGTTGGCCCTTGGTTGAAAGGAGGTTTGTGGTCAATGTTTTGGATGGACACAGGTCTTTCACTCTCTTTCCCTCCCTCCCTCCCTCCCTCCCTCCCTCCCTCCCTCCCTCCCAGAGTAGCTAACTCAAACTCAGGGAGGAAAGTGCCAACAAAGGTTGGAGCTGTTTTATTTCTCAATAGGCACAGAGAGGCTGAAAGGCCATGAGTAGCACTTTCTTGCAGTTGAGAGCTGTGCCTTGACTCCAGAGCAGGGTACGTGAGAGTCTATACACCAGGGTTCATAACTTGTCTTCCTCCTCTCTCTCTACCGCTCAGTATAGACGCCAGCCAGGGCAACATGAATTATAGAAGAGAGAATTGGCCAGAAAAGAAAGCAATGATAGAAAAAATACTGAGATAAGAAATAATGGGTTTGTTTATGGAAGCTGTAAGCCTGACTCAGTGAGGTACTGATAGAGGAGCTGTACCTGTGATGTGATGCTGCTGTATTGTAGAGAGCACAGAGCAGCAGCTTATAGAGCACATCTTATTATAGAATAACTATCTTCAAAGTAATGACTCGGGACGTCGGGTTGTGAAATGAAAGCTTCTTTTAGTAATACTACTTGTTCACATTACATTGAACAGCTTTAGATTCTACAAAACAATATACGAATGTTGCTGGCGAAAGACAGGATAATCCATTGTCACTTGTACATAACTGGCGCGTTCTCCGATTTTCTACTACCTGCAAGGCATTCTGGTACTTGCAGTCAATAGCATGATCCAATACTATCCAAATCAACATAAATATGTATGCAGTTCTCTCAATTTCCATCACACAAATTCTAATACAATTACATATGTATATAACTCTAAAGGAAATATCTTTAGATACAGCTCAATTAATGAACTGTAAACATTAACTCTGTAACCTGTTAAAAGTTCCAACACGTATAGGTCTTTGAAGAGCTCCAGTAGAGCTGAGTATTACTGAAGATAAGAGCAGCCAGGGTAATGGGCCAGCTCACAGGACTGGGGAGGGAGGGAGAGGGTGAAGGTGTTGCACTGGCAAGACAAACAGAGGACAATCCCAGTGAGAAGGATTAAGAAATGCTTCAATGCTGAGAAATGTCAGAGTAGAGTATGCGGTAGATTTTCTGTGTTTCACTGTGGATCTAAAAAGACAAACACATATTGGATGAAAGTATACAGACTCACTCGATGCCGTTAAAAAGAATCCCCTTTATCACTACATGCTGCCATATTCTAATGTACATGGTGGCTGTGCATTGGCTAAATCGGGGACTTTGGGAAGTGCTTATTAGAGACAGTAGGTCTGTCCTTTAACACTGAAACCTCCAAGCTGGGATCTGCTGTCGTCTAGTAGAAACATCTATTAACACTGACTCACCCTCACAGCAGAGGAATGTGGAGTTGAAAAGGGTGGCTGTGGAGTCGTGGGAATTGATGCCAAGCAGACTGCCAGCTCTGTGCCAGCAGCGGAAGGAAGCCCTTCTACTCTGGAGAAGCCTATCTATTCTGCCAGCCTGTGAAGGCTGGGCATGCTGCTGGGCAGTGGGCGCTAAGCAGGAGAGAGAGGGGGCTCATCCTCCATGATTAATGAGTGTCTGTGGGCATGGCCTTGCCTGGCTAGTTAAGAGGCAGAGAGAGAGGGGAAAGGAGAGAAAGAGATATGGAGAGAAACAAAGAGAGGGAGAAAGGAGAGAAAGAGATATGGAGAGAAACCAAGAGAGGGGGAAAGGAGAGAAAGAAAGAGAGGGGGAAAGGAGAGAAAGAGATATGGAGAGAAAGAAAGAGAGGGGGAAAATGAGTGTGTTAGAGCGGAGAGAGAAAATACTTAAGTGGTGTTCCAGGGATGCGAGCATAATGGCTGTGTGTATTCACCACAGAGAGTGATGGAGAGAGGAACACTTTTTAGCACACAAGTCCATGAGAGGAACAGTGAAATTGAGAGAAAAGGAGTGAGAGCTCAGACTGGCACTGCTATCCATGTTTTGTTGGCTGCTGCCCTACTGAGGTTCTCACAGGTTGGGCACAGGATGCCTACTCTAACCAGTTTACAGGACTTCACCATCTCTGACAGAACAGTAACACTACCAACACGTCCATGGCCCTGGGCCTGCTGGATCCCCCTGGGCCTGCTGGATCCCCCTGGGCCTGCTGGACCCTTCCCTGGGCCTGCTGGATCCCCCTGGGCCTGCTGGACCCCCCTGGGCCTGCTGGATCCCCCTGGGCCTGCTGGATCCCCCTGGGCCTGCTGGATCCCCCTGGGCCTGCTGGACCCCCCCTGGGCCTGCTGGATCCCCTGGGCCTGCTGGATCCCCCTGGGCCTGCTGGATCCCCCTGGGCCTGCTGGATCCCCCTGGGCCTGCTGGACCCCGCTGGGCCTGCTGGATCCCCCTGGGCTTGCTGGATCCCCCTGGGCCTGCTGGACCCCCTGGGCCTGCTGGACCCCCTGGGCCTGCTGGATCCCCCTGGGCCTGCTGGACCCCCTGGGCTTGCTGGATCCCCCTGGGCCTGCTGGATCCCCCTGGACTGTACCCATACAGGCTGGTCATGGATAAAGAATGAGGGGGAAGGTTAAAAAGTAACATCTCCCTCCCACACACAGCACAGCAGCAAGCAGCAGTTCCTGGATGCTAATAGAACAGTGCTTGTGACTGGCTGAATAGGGCTCTATGTGAAAGCTGCCTGGAGTCCACGATTATGAGGTTGACTATATTTGTGTTGCACGGCATACTGAAACTGCTGTACTTTTTTGATACTATAATTTTTGTTCCTTTCGGTCCTTCTGTCAAATGTGTCTGGCGTCGTATATGGATTGAGAGGATCAAGTCTGACTAGTAATTTGACTGAATATTCTGAAGGGGGCAGTAGTTAGCTAACCAGGCTACTTGCGCTTGAGCATGCAGCTGACACAGCGCGAGCCACTTTTGACAAACAAGCGAAAGGAGACAGAAAACGCTGACAGCATGGCTTCTTCTGAAACATCATACCTCCACACCCGCAGCTTGTTGACAAAACTGGCTGCAAAAGCAAACTATGGGAATATTTTGATTATAGAGCAGATGAGGGCCAGCCCACCGAAACAACTAAGCAAAATGTGATGTGTTACAAAGCAGTGCAATGTAAGGGAAGTTTAGTTCCAAAACTCAACTATTTTTGAGTGACAATGACATGAACATATATTCAGCATGACAATCATGTGAGCATCATAATATCATTACATAACCCAAAAGTAATGGGAAATGTACTCATAACTTGACCACAATACATTTTGCAATATTCTATCTGGGATCCTTGGGATGTCCCTAACCTTAACCCTTACCTTAACCATTTTAAATGTCAACTTCAATGTGGGTAAAGTCAGAGTTGGGACCTCCCAAGGACCCCAGAGAGCAATGACCATATATTTAGACTACTTCAAATCAAAATCAAATCAAATGTATTTATTTAGCCCTTCGTACATCAGCTGATATCTCAAAGTGCTGTACAGAAACCCAGCCTAAAACCCCAAACCGCAAGCAATGCAGGTGTTGAAGCACGTCTTCTTGGTTGTCTGGGCTTGTTAGCAGTAGTCACTAGCCAGCCAGCAGCCCTGGGCAGAGCATTGCACCCTGGGAAGTGAAATGCAGTCTGGGAGTCATAGTATGCTGTGTAAAATCCATTGCATTTGTATGGTGTCACTATCTTCCATACCAACCCTGACTTTAGACCATACTGTACTGCTGTGTGAGGTTGACTGTAGGTAGAACCCTGACTGCTGTGGAGTGTGGATGAGGTTGACTGTAGGTAGTACCCTGACTTTAGACCATACTGTACTGCTGTGTGAGGTTGACTGTAGGTAGAACCCTGACTTTAGACCATACTGTACTGCTGTGTGAGGTTGACTGTAGGTAGAACCCTGACTGCTGTGGAGTGTGGATGAGGTTGACTGTAGGTAGTACCCTGACTTTAGACCATACTGTACTGCTGTGTGAGGTTGACTGTAGGTAGAACCCTGACTGCTGTGGAGTGTGGATGAGGTTGACTGTAGGTAGTACCCTGACTTTAGACCATACTGTACTGCTGTGTGAGGTTGACTGTAGGTAGAACCCTGACTTCTGTGGAGTGTGGATGAGGTTGACTGTAGGTAGTACCCTGACTTTAGACCATACTGTACTGCTGTGTGAGGTTGACTGTAGGTAGAACCCTGACTGCTGTGGAGTGTGGATGAGGTTGACTGTAGGTAGAACCCTGACTTTAGACCATACTGTACTGCTGTGTGAGGTTGACTGTAGGTAGAACCCTGACTGCTGTGGAGTGTGGATGAGGTTGACTGTAGGTAGAACCCTGACTGTAGACCATACTGTACTGCTGTGGAGTGTGGATGAGGTTGACTGTAGGTAGAACCCTGACTTTAGACCATACTGTACTGCTGTGGAGTGTGGAGAACCCTGACTTTAGTTGACTGCTGTGGAGTGTGGAGAACCCTGACTTTAGACCATACTGTACTGCTGTGGAGTGTGGATGAGGTTGACTGTAGGTAGAACCCTGACTTTAGACCATACTGTACTGCTGTGGAGTGTGGATGAGGTTGACTGTAGGTAGAACCCTGACTTTAGACCATACTGTACTGCTGTGGAGTGTGGATGAGGTTGACTGTAGGTAGAACCCTGACTTTAGACCATACTGTACTGCTGTGGAGTGTGGATGAGGTTGACTGTAGGTAGAACCCTGACTTTAGACCATACTGTACTGCTGTGGAGTGTGGATGAGGTTGACTGTAGGTAGAACCCTGACTTTAGACCATACTGTACTGCTGTGGAGTGTGGATGAGGTTGACTGTAGGTAGAACCCTGACTTTAGACCATACTGTACTGCTGTGGAGTGTGGATGAGGTTGACTGTAGGTAGAACCCTGACTTTAGACCATACTGTACTGCTGTGGAGTGTGGATGAGGTTGACTGTAGGTAGAACCCTGACTTTAGACCATACTGTACTGCTGTGGAGTGTGGATGAGGTTGACTGTAGGTAGAACCCTGACTTTAGACCATACTGTACTGCTGTGGAGTGTGGATGAGGTTGACTGTAGGTAGAACCCTGACTTTAGACCATACTGTACTGCTGTGAAGTGTGGAGGAGGTTGACTGTAGGTAGAACCCTGACTTTAGACCATACTGTACTGCTGTGGAGTGTGGATGAGGTTGACTGTAGGTAGAACCCTGACTTTAGACCATACTTTACTGCTGTGGAGTGTGGATGAGGTTGACTGTAGGTAGAACCCTGACTTTAGACCATACTGTACTGCTGTGGAGTGTGGATGAGGTGGACTGTAGGTAGAACCCTGACTTTAGACCATACTGTACTGCTGTGGAGTGTGGATGAGGTGGACTGTAGGTAGAACCCTGACGTTAGACCATACTGTACTGCTGTGGAGTGTGGATGAGGTTGACTGTAGGTAGAACCCTGACTTTAGACCATACTGTACTGCTGTGGAGTGTGGATGAGGTTGACTGTAGGTAGAACCCTGACTTTAGACCATACTGTACTGCTGTGGAGTGTGGATGAGGTTGACTGTAGGTAGAACCCTGACTTTAGACCATACTGTACTGCTGTGGAGTGTGGATGTGGTGGACTGTAGGTAGAACCCTGACTTTAGACCATACTGTACTGCTGTGGAGTGTGGATGAGTTTGACTGTAGGTAGAACCCTGACTGTGCTGTGGGGTATGGATGAGGTTGACTGTAGGTAGAACCCTGACTGTGCTGTGGAGTGTGAATGAGGTTGACTGTAGGTAGAACCCTGACTGTGCTGTGGAGTGTGGATGAGGTTGACTGTAGGTAGAACCCTGACTGCTGTGGAGTATGGATGAGGTTGACTGTAGGTAGAACCCTGACTGTGCTGTGGAGTACAGATGAGGTTGACTGTAGGTAGAACCCTGACTGTGCTGTGGAGTATGGATGAGGTTGACTGTAGATAGAACCCTGACTGTGCTGTGGAGTATGGATGAGGTTGACTGTGGGTAGAACCCTGACTGTGCTGTGGAGTATGTGGAGTACTGTATGGCTGAAATGTAAAAGTGTGTTAGACCATGATGAAAGATAATAAACTAATGTGTCTGCATCCTGCCAGCATCTAGCTGTGCTCCCATATCAACAGGTGTTTTGTTAGCTTGTTGTTGTCATTATGGTCATGGGAGACATATAATCAAATCAACGTTTATTTGTCATGTGCGCTGAATACAACAGGTGTAGTAGACCTGACAGTGAAATGCTTACTTACAGGCTCTAACCAATAGTGCAAAAAAGGTATTATGTGAACAATAGGTAAGTAAAGAAATAAAACAACAGTAACAAGACAGCCTATATACAGTAGCGAGGCTATAAAAGTAGTGAGTCTACATACAGACACCGGTTAGTCAGTCTGATTGAGGTAGTATGTACCTTTAGATAAGGTTAAAGTGACTATGCATATATGATGAACAGAGAGTAGCAGTAGCGTAAAAGAGGAGTTGGTGGGTGGGACACAATGCAGATAGCCCGGTTAGCCAATGTGCGGGAGCACTGGGTTGTCTGCCCAATTGAGGTAGTATGTACATGAGTGTATAGTTATAGTGACTATGAATATATGATAAACAGAGAGTAGCAGCAGCGTAAAAGAGGGGTTTGGGTGCTCACAATGCAAATAGTCTGGGTAGCCATTTGATTACCTGTTCAGGAGTCTTATGGCTTGGGGGTAAAAACTGTTGAGAAGCCTTTTTGTCCTAGACTTGGCACTCCGGTACCGCTTGCCATGCGGTAGTAGAGAGAACAGTCTATGACTGGGGTGGCTGGGGTCACCGCCTGGTGTAGAGGTCCTGGATGGCAGGCAGCTTTGCCCCAGTGATGTACTTGGCCATACGCACTACCCTTTGTAGTGCCTTGCGGTCAGAGGCAGAGAAATTGCCGTACCAGGCAGTGATGCAACCAGTCAGGATGCTCTCGATGTTGCAGCTGTAGAACCTTTCGAGGATCTCAGGACCCATGCCAAATCTTTTTAGTTTCCTGAGGGGGCATAGGCTTTGTCGTGCCCTGTTCACAACTGTCTTGGTGTGTTTGGACCATTCTAGTTTGTTGTTGATGTGGACACCAAGGAACTTGAAGCTCTCAACCTGCTCCACTACAGCCCCGTCGATGAGAATGGGGGTGTGGTCGGTCCTCCTTTTCCTGTAGTGCACAATCATCTCCTTAGTCTTGGTTACGTTGAGGGATAGGTTGTTATTCTGGCACCACCCGGTCAGGTCTCTGACCTCCTCCCTATAGGCTGTCTCCTCGTTGTCGGTGATCAGGCCTACCACTGTTGTGTCGTCTGCAAACTTAATAATGTTGTTGGAGTCGTGCCTGGCCATGCAGTCGTGGGTGAACAGGAGTACAGGAGGGGACTGAGCACACACCCCTGGGGAGCTCCAGTGTTGAGGATCAACGTGGCAGATGTGTTGCTACCTACCCTCACCACCTGCGGGCAGCCCGTCAGGAAGTCCAGGATCCAGTTGCAGAGGGAGGTGTTTAGTCCCAGGATCCTTAGCTTAGTGATGAGCTTTGAGGGTACTATGGTGTTGAACGCTGAGCTGTAGTCAATGAATAGCATTCTCACATAAGTGTTCCTTTTGCACACGTCCTGGTAATCCATCTGGCCCCGCAGCCTTGTGCATGTTTAACTCACGTCGGTTATGGAGAGCGTGATCACACAGTCATCCGGAACAGCTGATGCTCTCATGCATGCCTCAGTGTTGCTTACCTCGAAGCGAGCATAGAAGTGATTTAGCTCGTCTGGTAGGCTCGTGTCACTGGGCAGCTCGCAGCTGTGCTTCCCTTTGTAGTCTGTAATAGTTTTCAAGCCCTGGCACATAAGACGAGTGGTGGAGCCGGTGGTGTATGATTCAATCTTAGCCCTGTATTGACGCTTTGCCTGTTTCATGGTTCGTCGCAGGGCATAGCAGGATTTCTTGTAAGTCCCACACCTTGAAAGAGGCAGCTCTACCCTTTAACTCAGTGCGAATGTTGCCTGTAATCCATGGCTTCTGGTTGCGGTATGTATGTGTGGGGACAACGTCCTCGATGCACTTTTTGATAAAGCCAGTGACTGATGTGGTTTACTCCTCAATGCAATCGGAAGAATCCCGAAACATGTTCCAGTCTGTGATAGAAAAACAGTCCTGTAGTTTAGCATCTGCTTCATCTGACCATTTTTTATAGACCGAGTCACTGGTGCTTCCTGCTTTAATTTTTGCTTGTAAGCAGGAATCAGGAGGACTGAGTTGTGGTCGGATTTACCAAAATGGAGGGCGAGAGAGAGCTTTGTACACGTCTCTGTGTGTGGAGTACAGGTGATCTAGATTTTTTCCACCTCTGGTTGCACATTTAACATGTTGATGGAAATTTGGTATAACTGATTTGAGTTTTGCTACATTAAAGTCTCCGGCCACTAGGAGCGCCGCCTCTGGGTGAATGGTTTCCTGTTTGCTTATTTCCTTATACAGCTGTCTGAGTGCGGTCTTAGTGCCAGTATCTGTCTGTGGTGGTAAATACATGATCACGAAAAGTATAGCTGAGAACTCTCTAGGCAAGTAGTGTCGCCTGCAATTTATCACAATACACTCTACTTCAGGCGAGCAAAATCTAGAGACTTCCTTAGATTTCGTGCACCACCTGTTGTTTCCAAATATGCACAGATCACCCCCCCTTGTCTTACCGGAGTGTGCAGTTCTATCCTGCCGGTGCAGCGTATATCCTGCTAGCTGAATATCCATGTCGTCATTCAGCCCCGATTCCATGAAGCATAAGATATTACAGTTTTTGATGTCCCGTTGGTAGGATATTCGTAATCGTACCTCGTCTAGTTTATTGTCCAATGATTGCACGTTGGCGAGTAGTATTGACGGTAACTGCAGCTTTCCCACTCGTCTTTTCCGGGTCCTGATCAGGCATCCGGCTCTTTGTCCTCTGTACCTGCGTCGCCTCCTCTTGCAAATAACGGGGATGATGGCCCTGTCGGGTGTTTGGAGAATGTCTTGTGCTTCTTGCTTGTTGAAGACAAATCTTTGTCTAATCCGAGGTGAGTGATCACTGTCCTGATATCCAGAAGCTCTATTTTGCCGGAAGATACGGTTGCAGAAACATTATGTACAAAATAAGTTACAAATAACGCTAAAAAACTCATAATAGCACAATTGGTTGGGAGCCCGTAAAACTGCTGCCATTTCTTCCGGCGCCATTTCTGCACTTCCTAGCATATCTACAATGCATTCAGAAAGTATTCACACACCTTGACTCTCTGTGCCCCACATATACCATTATCTGTAAGGTCCCTCAGTCAAGCAGTGAATTTCAAACACAGATTTAACTACAAAGACCAGGGAGGTTTTCCAATGCCTAGCAAAGAAAGGCACATAATGGCATAGCCACAGGAAGTAGGGGTGCTGAGGGTGCTGCAGCAACCCCTGAAAAGTCCCCAAAAATATATAAAAATACACCCAATCACTACAAAGGTACAGGCGTCCTTTCTAACTCAGTTGCTGGAGAGGAAGGAAACCGCACAGGTATTTCACCATGAACCCTATGGTGACTTTAAAACAGTTACAGTGTTTATTGGCTGTGATAAGACAGAACTGAGGATTGTTCAACAACATTGTACTTACTCCACAATATTAACCTAATTGACAGATTGAAAACAAGGAAGCCTGTACAGAAAATAAATATTTTCAAAACATGCATCCTGTTTGCAATAAGGCGCTAAGGTAAAACTGTGACTAATGAGTTTTTTAGGATAAAAAAAACGGAATATAGCTAAGCACATGCAAAATCCTAGCGGAAAACCTGGTTCAGGCTGCTTTCCAACAGACACTGGGAGACAGATTCCCCTTTCAGCAGGACAATAACCTAAAACACAAGGCCTAATACACACTGGAGTTGCTGACCAAGACAGCAACTAGTTACTGTTTTGACTTAAATCAGCTTGAAAATCTATGGCAAGACAACACTGCATCTCATGTCCACAAAGTTGGAGTGTATAGTGTGTCTCTCTGGTTCCACCCCCTGCCTACTACCTACCTTTTTGTTAACATGTCTCACAAACATTAAACCCACATCAGGAATGTAGCCCCCCTACTCCACACACTAGTGATGCGCGGGTTGAACCAGTCTGAAAAACATTGTTTGGTATTCACAACAGAACAGATGTTTGTGATTTAATAAATGATCTCACATGACTAGTGACGGACAGACCAGGCTGAAGGAGTGAATGCAAGCAGTGAAGAACATTTGCATGTTTGTGATCCTCTTGTATTTGGATGATCAGCACATTCACTCATCCGAGACATTCGGCGAACACTTCTCTCCAGACACACAGCCTAGTCTGGACCAATTCACATAATGCTTAGAGGTGATGGCTGAAGGGTGGGTGGGTGGCAGGCAGGTTGAATAGAGAGAAAACAATACTTAAAAAAATCCATTAATGCATAATTCTTCCAATTTAAATCTAATCTAATGCAATTTAAATCTATGGACTACATTGAGGTTTTTCTCTCATTATTTTCGACTATCTGTCCTTAGTGCGTAAGCCTAAGCTTTAGGACCTAACTATACATGCACAACATAGCCTGCACGCTAATCACCAAATGCTTTTGGGAACAGGCAGAAAAATACACGGAGGCAAAAAGGACAATGACGGAGTTGATTTGAATTAGGGAAAGGTTAGTAAATGGAGAGTTGAAAATAAAGAGAAGGGAGGGCCAGAAAGATTTGGTGAAGTGGTAAAAGAGGATGATGGCAGTAATGTGTGATGATTGTGAAGCGTTATACAAATTCAACAGTCTTCAAATAGGCCTATGGCACCAGTAGCCTACTGGTTGTATTTGTATTTATTAGTTATCCCCATTAGCTGTTGCCAAGGCAGCCACTACTCTTCCTGGGGTCCAAACACAATACAAAATGTATAATACCACCATACAACAATATTACTATATACGTGTGTGCTAGAGCTTGTGTGTATGTGTGTGTCTGTACCTTTTGTGTGTGTCTCTTCACAGTCCCCACTGTTCCATAAGGTGTATTTTTTAAATCAGATTCTACTGACGTAGTCATGGCTCTATGTAGGACTGTGCGCCTCCCATATTCTGTTCTGGTGACATGTCTTGTGGGGATGCATGGGTCTGAACTGTGTGCTAGTAGTTTAAACAGACAGCTCGGTACATTCAGGTTGTCAACACTTCTTACAAAAACAAGTAATGATGAAGTCAATCTCTCTTCCACTTTGAGCCATAAGAGATGCATATCAATAATGTTAGCTCCCTGTGTACTTTTAAGGGCCAGCTGTGCTGCCCTGTTCTGAGACAATTGTACTTTTTGCAAGTCCCTCTTTGTGGCACCTGAGAACACGACTGAACAGTAGTCCAGGTGCGACAAAACTAGGGCTTGCAGGACCTGCCTTGTTGATAGTGTTGTTAAGAAGCTAGAGCAGCGCTTTATTATGGACAGACTTCTCCCCATCTTAGCTACTGTTGTATCAATATGTTTTGGCCATGACAGTTTACAATCCAGGGTTACTCCAAGCAGTTTAGTCACCTCAACTTGCTCAATTTCCACATTATTCATTACGAGATTTAGTTGAGGTTTAGGGTTTAGTGAATGATTTGTCCCAAATATAATGCTTTTAGTTTTGGAAATATTTAGGACTAACTTATTCCTTGCCACCCATGCTGAAACTAACTGCAGCTCTTTAAGTGTCATTTCAGTCTCTGTAGTAGCTGACGTGTATAATGTTGAGTTATCCACACACATAGACACACTGGCTTTACCCAAGTAGTAAAGATTTTAAAAAGTAAGGGGCCTAATAGCTGCCCTGGGGAATTCCTGATTCTTCCTGGATTATGTTGGAGAGGCTCCCATTAAAGAACACCCTCTGTGTTCTGTTAAACAGGTAACTCTTTATCCACATTATAGCAGGGGTGTAAAGCCCTAACGCATCCGTTTTTCCAGCAGCAGGCTATGATCAATAATGTCAAAAGCCCCAATGATGTCTAACAAGACAGCGCCCACAATCTTTTTATCATTTTGTCATTTGTGTGAGTGCTGTGCTTGTTGAATGTGCTTCCCTATAAGCATGCTGAAAGTCTGTTGTCAATTTGTTTACTGTAAAATAACATTGTATCTGGTCAAACACAATTTTTTCCAAAAGTTTACTAACTGTTGGTAACAGGCTGATTGGTCGGGTATTTGAGCCAGTAAAGGGGGCTTTACTATTCTTGGGTAGCTATGACATTTGCTTCCCTCCAAGCCTAAGGGAACACACTTTCCAGTAGGCTTAAATTGAAGATATGGCAAACAGGAGTGGCAATATCGTCCGCTATTATACTCAGTAATTTTCCATCCAGGTTGACAGACCCCAGTAGCTTGTCATTGTTGATAGACAACAATCATTGTTTCACTTCTTCCAGCACTCACTTTACGGATTTCAAAAGTACTATGTTTGTCTTTCATCATTTGGTCAGATATACAGTGGGGCAAAAAAGTATTTAGTCAGCCACCAATTGTGCAAGTTCTCCCACTTAAAAAGATGAGAGAGGCCTGCAATTTTCATCATAGGTACACTTCAACTATGACAGACAAAATGAGAGAGAAATATTCAGAAAATCACATTGTAGGATTTTTAAAGAATGTATTTGCAAATTATGGTGGAAAATAAGTATTTGGTCACCTACAAACAAGCAAGATTTCTGGCTCTCACAGACCTGTAACTTCTTCTTTAAGAGGCTCCTCTGTCCTCCACTCGTTATCTGTATTAATGGCACCTGTTTGAACTTGTTATCAGTATAAAAGAGACCTGTCCACAACCTCAAACAGTCACACTCCAAACTCCATACAAGACCATTGATAATCTCCCTCGATCTGGGGCTCCACGCAAGATCTCACCCCGTGGGGTCAAAATGATCACAAGAACGGTGAGCAAAAATCCCAGAACCACACGGGGGGACCTAGTGAATGACCTGCAGAGAGCTGGGACCAAAGTAACAAAGCCTACCATCAGTAACACACTACGCCGCCAGGGACTCACAACCTGCAGTGCCAGACGTGTCCCCCTGAAGTTTGCTAGAGAGCATTTGGATGATCCAGAAGAAGATTGGGAGAATGTCATATGGTCAGATGAAACCAAAATATAACTTTTTGATAAAAACTCAACTCGTCGTGTTTGGAGGATAAATAATGCTGAGTTGTATCCAAAGAACACCATACCTATTGTGAAGCATGGGGGTGGAAACATCATGCTTTGGGGCTGTTTTTCTGCAAAGGGACCAGGACGACTGATCCATGTAAAGGAAAGAACGAATGGGGACATGTATCATGAGATTTTGAGTGAAAACCTCCTTCCATCAGCAAGGGCATTGAAGATGAAACGTGGCTGGGTCTTTCAGCATGACAATGATCCCAAACACACTGCCCGGGCAACGAAGGAGTGGCTTCGTAAGAAGCATTTCAAGGTCCTGGAGTGGCCTAGACAGTCTCCAGATCTCAACCCCATAGAAAATCTTTGGCGGGAGTTGAAAGTCCGTGTTCCCCAGCAACAGCCCCAAAACATCACTGCTCTAGAGGAGATCTGCATGGAGGAATGGGACAAAATACCAGCAACAGTGTGTGAAAACCTTGTGAAGACTTACAGAAAACGTTTGACCTCTGTCATTGCCAACAAAGTGTATATAACAAAGTATTGAGATAAACTTTTGTTATTGACCAAATACTTATTTTCCACCATAATTTGCTAATTAATTAATTAAAAATGCTACAATGTGATATTCTGGATTTTTTTCTTCACATTTTGTCTGTCATAGTTGATGTGTACCTATGATGAAAATGACAGGCCTCTCATCTTTTGAAGTGGGAGAACTTGCACAATTGGTGGCTGACTAAATACTTGTTTGCCTCACTGTACTTGGATGTGTAGTGTCAGTGTTTGTTCCTGGCATGTCATGCCTAAGTTTACTAATCATGCCAATGAAAAAATCATTAAAGCAGTTGGCAATATCAGTGGGTTTTGTGATGAATAAGACATCTGATTCAATGAATGTTGGAGCTGAGTTTGCCTTTTTGCCCACATTTAATTTAAGGTGCGCCAAAGCGTTTTACTATCATTCTTTATATACTTTTTTTTCATAATATTGTTTATATTTATTTAGTTTAGTTACATCATTTCTCAATTTGCAGTATGTTTGTCAGTCTGTTGTGCTGCCAGACTTATTTGCCATACCTTTTGCCACATCCCTCTCATCCATAAAATTGTTCAATTGTTCATTAATCCAAGAGGATTTAACAGTTTTTACAGTCGGTTTCTTAATGGCTGCGTGCTTATTAGTAACTGGAAAAAGCATTTTCATAAATGTGTCAAGTGCAGTGTCTGGTTGCTCCTCATTACTCACCACAGACCAGCAAATATTCTTTACATCATCAACATAAGAATCACTACAAAACTTCTTGTATGACCTCTTATATATACACTATTTTAGGCCCAGCCTTTGGAACTTTGGTTTTCCTAGATATGGCTGTTAAATTGTGATCACTATATTCTATGTATTTGGATACTGTTTTAAAGCAAATGTTTGCAGCATGAGCAAAGATATCATCAATACATGTTGATGATTTCATTCATGTGCTGTTTGTAACTACCCTGATAGGTTGATTGACAACCTGAATCAGGTTGCAGGCACTGATTACAATTATACTTTTTTTCTTGAGTGCGCAACTTGATGAGAGCCAGTCAACATTTAAATCACCCAGAAAATATACCTCTCTGTTGATATCACATACAATATCAAGCATTTCACACATATTATCCAGATACTGACTGTTAGCACTTGGTGATCTATAGCAGCTTCCCACAATAATGGGCTTCATGTGAGGCAGATTAACCTTTTTCCAAATTACTTCAACAGTATTTAACATTAGATCTTCTCTAAGCTTTACAGAAATGAGGATCCGAATATAGACCGCAACACTGGCCCCCATTGGCATTTCTGTCTTTTCGGTAGATGTTATAACCATGTATTGCTACCACTGTATCATTATTTAATTGAGTTTCAGAGATATAATATGAATGTCATCTGTAACAATTCAGATGGGTTAAATGGAAACTGAAATCTGGACACTGACTGTAGGTCTATAACCTCTTATGTAGCCTTAATATTAACTCCGGCCGAATTAAGCATTTCTTGCAATAAAATTATACACCAAATGTAGGCAAAATGTTGACTCTGGAACAGGTGCTAACTTTATCAGCATCATAAAAGCTGCTAGTATTCCAAACACATAAAAAATGCATCTCATCCAAACTGAAATATTATCCAAAACACATGGGGTCATTTTCACAGCTTTCCATTTCTTTACAACTGGTCAAACTGTTTGGACATTTTGCACAGAAAATCTTTCCAGTTTTTTTTCTTCTGTTGAGTGAGGGTTTATTTAGTCTTCTAGGGCAACATATAATGACAGAAGAGAAGCTATATCTGATTATAGAGTTGACAAACAAATGACCTACAATACATCAGAAATTATAAATCAGGCAAAAAAAAATCCTGCACCCCCTGTCCAAAAATCGTTTGGCTAATCTCTTACTCTAGCCTACAGCACATTTTCTATATTATCAGGTTAGGGTTGGGTATGGGCCTCAGATTTTCACTTTATCACATATAGTCGGGCAGTTGTGGATTTGTTATTAGCAATTGCGGGCAGGTGCAGGTGAACAAACAGCTGACACACACACACACACACACACACACACCTCTCTTCACACACACACACACACACACAATTTATCTTCCCCCTCTCCTCTCCCCTCCCGCTGTCCCCTCTTCCTCTCCCCTCCCGCTGTCCCCTCTTCCTCTCCCCTCCCGCTGTCCCCTCTTCCTCTCCCCTCCCGCTGTCCCCTCTTCCTTTCCCCTCCCGCTGTCCCCTCTTCCTCTCCCCTCCCGCTGTCCCCTCTTCCTCTCCCCTCCCGCTGTCCCCTCTTCCTCTCCCCTCCCACTGTCCCCTCTTCCTCTCCCCTCCCGCTGTCCCCTCTTCCTCTCCCCTCCCGCTGTCCCATCTTCCTCTCCTCCCTCTTCCTCTCCCCTCCTTCTGTCCCCTCTTCCTCTCTCCTCCCTCTGTCCCCTCTTCCTCTGTCCTCTCTCTTCCACTCCCCCCTCTCCCTCTCTGTACTCTCTAGTACACATTAATCAGAGACTAGGAGAGCTGTGTTTATGAGCTATTAATCACACACCACTGGGCCTGAGAGAGGGAGGGAGAGAGAGAGGAGCAAGAAGGAGATGTGGGGAGATGAAGAGAGGGAGAGAGAGGTGGGGGGTTAGAGAGAGACTAAAGGCCAGATAGTGGTGGGGAGGGAGATACGGAGATACAGAGAGAGAGAGAGCGAGCGAGAGAGATACAGAGAGAGAGAGAGAGAGAGAGCGCAAGGGAAGTAGAAGAGAGGGAGGAAGGTGGCTGGGCCATGTGGTGCCAGGTCTGGATTAAAGAAGGCCACCTATCTTTCATCTTCATCGCTCCGTGCTCAAGTATAATGAAGCTGTGATTTGACACATGCAAATGTGTCAACCAGATGTCAGAGATAGGGAGATGGAGGGAAGGAGGAGTGCAGCAGTATGGATGGTTCGGTTGGTTGTCTGTGGCTGAGTAGAAGGTGTGTTGATGGCTGTGTGGCTCAGTGCAGTGCAGGAGGGAAGCTGGATATCCGTGTCAGGCAGTAGCCAAAACACTTCAGTTACACACCAGTAGCTTCTTTCCCCCACACAACCAGCAGGGTCTCTGCTAAGGGCTATTGAATGTATCTCCAGGGTCATGGCAGACAAAGAGGAGGGACACAGGTGTGGGGAGGGGGTCACACAGTAAAATGACTCCTACCTCTCGCCACTCTCAGAGCTTCTCTTCTCTGTCACAGACAGATAGACATCAATCAATCAATCAAGTGTATTTATAAAGTGTTTTTTACATCAGCAGACATAACAAAGTGCTTTCACAGAAACCCTTCCTATAACCCCAAACAGAAAGCAATGCAGATGTAGAAGCACGGTGGCTACGAAAAACTCCCTAGAAAGGCAGAAACCTAGAGAGGAACCAGACTCTGAGGGGTGGTCTAGACATAAGAGTACCATTAAGGCCAGATTTGTTAAATAAGCAACCCATAAGTTATTAACTTAATACAGGGTGTAAATAATACAAATGATTTGTTTCTATTATGAATATATTAAAGAGCGAGCCAAGAGTCTTGGTCTAAAAACCAAAAGAGTTCCTCAGGAATGCCAGCCCATGTGGACTCCAATTTATTTTACCTTTATTTAACTCTGCAAGTCAGTTAACCTGTTGCGTCGAGCAATCCCGTATCCGGGAGCGTAATTATAGCCTCAAGCTCATTACCATAACGCAACGTTAACTATTCATGAAAATCGCAAATGAAATGAAAGATTTTCAAAATATGCTTTTCAACCATAGCTACACAAGCATTTGTATAAGAGTATTGATAGCTAGCATAGCATTAAGCCTAGCATTCAGCAGGCAACATTTTCACAAAAACAAGAAAAGCATTCAAATAAAATAATTTACCTTTGAAGAACTTCGGATGTTTTCAATGAGGAGACTCTCAGTTAGATAGCAAATGTTCCGTTTTTCCAAAAAGATTATTTGTGTAGGAGAAATCGCTCCGTTTTGTTCATCACGTTTGGCTAAGAAAAAACCCTGAAAATTCAGTCATTACAACGCCGAACTTTTTTCCAAATTAACTCCATAATATCGACAGAAACATGGCAAACGTTGTTTAGAATCAATCCTCAAGGTGTTTTTCACATATCTATTCGATGATAAGTCATTCGTGGCAGTTTGGTTTCTCCTCTGAACCAAATGGAAAAATGCACGCAGCTGGAGATTGCGCAATAATTGCAGAGGAGGACACCAACCGGAGCACCTGGTAAATGTAGTCTCTTATGGTCAATCTTCCAATGATATGCCTACAAATACGTCACAATGCTGCAGACACCTTGGGGAAACGACAGAAAGTGTAGGCTCATTCCTTGCGCATTCACAGCCATATAAGGAGACATTGGAACAAAGCGCATTCAAAATCTGGGGCATTTCCTGTTTGAAATTTCATCTGGTTTCGCCTGTAGCATCAGTTCTGTGGCACTCACAGATAATATCTTTGCAGATTTGGAAACGTCAGAGTGTTTTCTTTCCAAAGCTGTCAAT